>NC_133622.1:33480198-33505198 GCF_048593235.1 Sminthopsis crassicaudata
AGAGATGGATCACCTCTGGTAGACAAGCCTTCAGGGAATGATACTCCTTTAAACAAATGTGCTATGTTAGCGTAGGCAAACAGTTAAAATCAAAGGCATCACAATGAGTCAAGTCACTGGCAGTGTATTCCTTGCTCATTTCAGCAATAGAGGTTAGTGAATTAATTCAGTCCGTTTATTAGTTATAATTTACAGCTTTTGGTTTTCTGATTTTCTGTTTGTTTGTTCTTGTAGTTTTTCATAATATCCTTTGTTTTTAACCCAAGTTAAGGTTCTGAAAAGAATTATATCATTGCTAAATTATCTAATAGCAAGGGCTATGAGATATGGGAGTGCGTGAAATATTTTCACCCCTATAAACTCCACAAATACAAGATTTAAAATTCATAATTTGTCATTTCTTTTTAGAAAGTTCTCAACAAGAACATGATTATAGATCCTGGGAATGTAATGATTGAAGGAAAATATTTAAATCAGTGTCCTTCTCCATTTTGATTGGAACATGTTTACTCACTTGATTGTACTATTGAACACAAGGTAAAATGTGCCCTCATCAGTTCTTATATAATTGAAAAGGCTTCAAAAATACATGTAGTGTTCTTTTTGCCAGGGGTATATTTCTTTTGAAAAAGACAAGAGCATGTAGAAAATGTTAAACGCCTTTTTGAGTTGAAAGATCTAAAGATCTCTTGAAGCCACCTATTTGACAATCACAAATATTTTAGTTCTGTTGAAAGCTTGCATTTTATTGGCCTGTCACCCATGATTAGAATATTCTCCTTCTTCAGTTCTACCCTAATTGTCTTCCCTGGTTTCTTTTAAAGTCCAAACTACAATCTTTAAGTGGAAGTTTCCCCCAACTCTTCTTAATCTTAATGCTTTCCCTTATTTAATTATTTATTATTTATACTTCACATAATTTTGGGAGAGTTATTTATTTATGTTACTATATATTCTCTCCCATCAGATTGTAAGCTCTTTAGTGACAGGGAGTATATTTTGCCTCCCTTTTTTTTTAATACCCCAAGTGCTCAGCACAGTGCTTGACATATAGCAAGCCCTTAGTAAAGATTTATTGCTTGATAGTAGTCAAATCCAATGTTTTCCATGCCATTTCCAAAGAGTGGGCTCTTTCCCAGTCAATGTTACCCAAAGTCCATTGTGATGCATGTTAAGCTGCCCAAATGTGTTTTCAATAATATTGATTCGTACTCATTACTATGAGACCCTATGAACTAGATTCATGAGGTTCTCTTAGCATATCTTAATTTCTTGAGACATGGATAAGATGCCATTGGAACATATAGTACCTCTGTTATTTACTGTGGTTTCTTAATCAGATCCTGAGCAAGCAGATCTGGGGTCAATAATACTGGTTATGCTGGAGAAGTCACTTTTTATTTATCTTTGTGGGGTTTACTTTTATCGTTTGTAAAATGGAGATTATTATAGTTGCATCAGAACATCACAGAGTTATGGGGAGAAAAGGGCTTTGAAACACCATAAAGAGGTATACAAAGGTGATGTATTGATATGGGTAATAATTACAATAATACTACTAATAGTGTGTGTTTGTGTGTGTATAAACACATACACACACAGACACACACACACACACTATATATATATATATATATATATATATATATATATATATATATATATATATATATAAATATATATATACAGAGAAAGAGAGAGAGAGAGAGAGAGAGAGAGAGAGAGAGAGAGAGAGAGAGAGAGAGAGAGAGAATATAGGTGTTCACACATACATTATATATATATATATATATATATATGTATGTATTTTGTAATCATATTTGAAAAATAACTTTATATACATTATCTTGTTGGATTGTCACAACAGCAGCCGTATGATGAAGGTAATGTAATTATGATGTTCCCTATTCTTATATGATCAGCTGTACCCCAGATAGATTGAGATGACTTGACCAGCATGACAAATAGTGTCAGATATAGAACTTGAGTCTTGAATTCAGATTTTCTTAAATTCTCTTCCACCTTTCCATGCATTGTGCCATTGCCAAAAATCAACCCTGCATTCCGTGTTCAGCTGTAATCAAAGGTTTGTTCTTATCTTCCATCCACATTTGGGATGAAGATAGACACTCATTAACTTACTGTCATACCAGTATGAAAATTTTAAAAATCCTTCCTCCCACCCCTCTCCTTTCATCAAGGCTTTACTTTCAGCAATAAAACAGAGCAGCCATACCTGCTAGTGATTTATGTTACCTCGAATCCCAGACCTGGAACCATCAGACCATAAATAAAGAATAATGGACAATTGACATATGGCTTTGCCCAAAGTGGCCATTAGTTTAACTTTAGTATTAAATATTACCATAATAGTTTGTTTCTATAATGCCATATGTTTAAATTTAATTAACTGGAATGGTGCCACTGTAAATCATACTTGCATCCATAGGCCCAAAGCTGTTATAAAGATCTTCCTACACATGTTACTTTCCACGGAGCATTTTTAACGTGACCATGCGGCTTCTCTCTATGGCATCAGTTGCTCCCAGTAGCAAACACTGTTGGGCACATGGCTCCCTGACATTCGTTTCAGATTTGGTCTAGCTTGTCAGTGGGATTGTACCCTCCACACAGGAAAAGGTCCAGATCATGGCTCACTATATAATGTTTATTTTCTGATTTTCAAAAAAAACAAAAAACAAAAAACAAAAACAAACAAAAAAAAACCCTTCCTCATTTCTTTAATGAACCCAAGAAAAGGAATGGGGGGGGAGCAAAGTGATATGTGAGTTACAAATTTGTGAAACTCTAGGAAGAGCTTAGGCTCCAGAATACTGGATGCTCTTGAGATGAAACCTGTATATTTACAGAATTTGAATCCCCTGGCTCTTCATGACAAAAAAAAAAAAAAAAAAAAAAAAAAAAAAAAAAAAAAAAAAAAAAAAAAAAAAAAAAAAGCTTGTTGGCAAGCTTTCTTCACTCTAAATTTCTAAATGCATTTTCTTTGAAAAGCCTTTTCTAGTCTCTGAAGGGATGTCCCCATCTTAATTTGCTTGTAATGTTGCTTGTCTTAATTACGTAATAGAAACCATTGCTTGTAATTTCACTCAATTAAACAATCACTCAATAAGCATTTATTAAGTTCCTTTTTTATGTGCTAGACACTGGAGTTGTAGCGTCAAAGAATGAAACAGTCCTTCCTCTCAAGGAGAGCAAATTCTATATTGAACAGCAATCTGTACTAAATTAAAAAAAAATGTAATGATAACAGCAAATATATTTCAGTTTTTATTGATGGGTGGAAATGAATGTCTTTACCATGAGCAAAAACATACACACATATTAACAAAATATATGATTAAAGCCCCCAGTAATATGACCAAAAATGAATCAATAGGGTTGGATTCACCCACTTTTCCCCATTATTAATTTTTCACTCCATGCAGGCTGATCTAATCATTCCCATAAAATAGGTCTTGCAAAATTCTACCTCTGTACTTTAGTTGGCCTGATTCCACTCACCTGGAATGACCTTGCAATCATCCCTTGATTATCTAAACCTGGAAAGAATAGCGCTCATTCAGGTTCTCTATTTATTTGTCCCTGAATACCATAGTAGCACTTTTAGATTTGTGAAGGACTTTGCTCAAATATTTCTGTGTGGTAAGTAGTCCAATTATATTTTGGATTATTTTAAAATAGATTTGTGTTGATATATATTTTCCTTTTACATCACCCTGATTTTACCTTGTGTTTTTTTCCCTACTCTTTCCGCAAGAGTCTTTCCATATAAGAAAAAGAACTTTTATAGAACAGGGAAAAATGGGATGTAAGATGACAGTGATTGAACCCCACTCACATCTAAATTGGTCCAGAAAGAGAAATGTGTATGTGTTTGTACATACATTTTCAATTGTTAATACAAAGGCATCTTATCCAACATGAAATAGGAGGAGAAGGAAATAGGGGAAAATGGGGAGGCATTTTAAAATGAAGAGACGATAAAAGAAGGGGGTCTTCAGAAGAAAAAGAGACATGAGAATGCCTTTTTGACATTTAATTGAGAAATATGTAATATATTTTTAAATGATAGTATGAACCATTTCAAGAGAAATTAGACATGCTTTTATGAAAAGGTGTATATATGCATATATATACACATATATATACATATATATACATATATATATGCATATATATATATATATATATATATATATATATATATGTAAGCGAAATTAGAAACATTTTTGCAATGATTACCAGATAAAGAAAAAAATATCTTGGACTTTAGAACTTCAATCAATACATTGGTAAAGCATAAATTCAAAGGAATAAGGATGAAATTTTAATTCTACTAAATAAAGGAAAGAAAATTTAAATGCAGAGACAAACAGATATACATTTTGATATTTATTTTGAATTTATTTTGCCCAATTATGATCAAACAACAAAACATGTAAAATCATTGAAATTGTATATGCTATTATGATGATGATGATTTTAGTTTATGAAATTATTTCCTCATTCTTCCTCTCCCTTTTCCTTTTTTTTTTTTCAAGAGCATTACTATTTCTTGCCTGTCATTTTGTTTTGTTTTGTTTTGTTTGTTGTTTGTTTTACATCTCCCCAACATAACTGATTTATTCTGAAGGCCTCTTTCTGTGTAGTCTCCTTCTTGTTCATAAATCCTTTGACCTTTTATCTACTAGGAAAAAAAATAGTCATATTAATATGAACCATTTTTAAAATTTATTTTCTGCCTGATAGTTTCTAGAATAAATTAGTTTGATACTTTATCAAAGATGTTTTCTCTCTCTATTACAATAACTACATGGCTTGGCCTGTTTTGTTTTTCATACGACTAATTGTATTAATTTCTAACTTTGAATTTTTCCTGCATGCCTGATATAATTCCACCTTGGTCATAATAAATTGTTTATTCAATAAGTTGCTAGAGCATTTTGGTTATAATTTATTTAAATTTTAGAAAGCAACATTCATTGATTGGATAGGTTTAATTCTGCTTCTTTGATTCATCTTTTCTGTATGATGAAATTTGTCCTCTTAGAGGAATTTTAGCCAAGTCATGAGAAAAAAGTGTCCTTAAAAGTTGAATTACAGTTCTCCTTTAAATCAGTCTTCCAGTTCAGTCACCCCACTTTTTATTGCTAGTTCTTTCCAAATAATTCTAATTCCTTTTCTGAGTTTTGATTATTTAGAATTTCTGTTAGGTCTTTTACTAGTTCTGAGTTAAATTAATGTAATAATCCCTTTTTGGCAAGGGGGAGGTTGGTTATAGTGCCATGTAATTGTGCATAGAGGGTGCTGATATTTTTTTTCTTTTAATCTTGTTGTCATTTCACCTTGCTGATTTGTATTTTCTAGATTTAATTCTGCTCTTTTACTGATTTAAATGCTTCTGTGAAGTTTGTTTAAACTACTTGTTATGTAGACTTTAGTCTCCCTTCTAAATAACAAGTGGGTTAAAGAACAAATCATAGAAATGGTTATATTTTTTCTGACAAATGATAAAACAACCTATCCACATTTCTAGGGTGTAGCTATATAGTGATAAGTTTTAATCTGTGTCTTTTGATTATACTACCTTGACTAAATACAATATTTATTGCTCTATGATCTGTTAGGAAAATGCTTAGCACTTCTATCTTTTTACATATTTGCTATTATATATTACCTTACATATGGTCATATTTTGTGAAGAAATGTATATATTATTTAACAGTGCAAGTCAGAAGACTAAATATATTTTTTAGCAATTATTGAAGTATTTATTTTGCTTGTGTTTACATTTCAGTTATATGTGTCAATCTCTGGGAGACAGATATTTGCTACCCATGTTGCAATTAAGTGAATTCATCTTTATAAATTTAGATATTTTGTCATTTAGGCTATATAAATTTAATATATTAGATATTTTTGTCTACTATGCTGTTTCAATATAATGTAATTTTCTTGTTTATCTGCTTATATTATCAATTTTGGTTTTGCTTTGTAACATAATTGAATCTGCTACATATTAATTTTGCTTTAGCCTCTTATTTTTATGCTATTTATTTCTTTGCTTTTTAAATATGTATTCTAACCTGTCATAGTCTTTCATTTTATTGGATTGTTCAATCCATTCACATTTCTAAGTTTCGTTAGGTTTGTGCTTTTAGGATTTTTTATTATTTTTATTAGGACTTGTTTAATATTTTTATTAGGACTAATTTTTCCTTCCTTTGCTCCTTTAAGACAGTACTTGATCGATCACATTAGTTTTGCTTAAAAAAATTTGGTACAGCCTTATTTCCACAGGTCCTCCCCACTCTTTTCATTTGTAAATCCTCTCTCTAGTTTTCACATAAGTGCTTAATTACAAAGTTTTCTTTTTCTTTTCATCTCCAAATTATTTTATATCCCCCCATTTTGTTATTACTGATTTTTCTATGCATTATTTTGTGAAGGATTTCCTTATTTTGTTCAGTTCCTTTTCTGTGTACTCTGAACTTTTTAAAAATGATTCACTGTCTATAGCCTTATTTATAGTATCTCTAATCTTCTTTTCTTCCTGGAATAAAATCTTTTGAAATATCATTTTTGGGCTGTTTTTTTCTCATCAATTTCTGCATTATTTCTTTGTACATATTGCCTATCTGTCCCTTTTTCTGTTGTTACTCTTGATATATTAATTCATGAGGGTTGTAATGAGGATAGAAGCATTGCTCAATAGTAGAAATAGTTTAAGTACAATTAGGTACATTTTATATATAACAAACTGAGACATAGTAAGTTCATCAAATAACAAGTATTTATGAGTGCCTACTATGTGCCAGGTACAATCCTAGGGTCTGGAGGATTATTTGATTTTCCAATAACCATTATGTCAGAGATAAACATCAGAGATTACAGGTTCAGAATTATTTCTGTTATGCTTTATTGCCTTTCTGTCCATTTCCCAGTAACTAGCATAGCATTCTGCCATAGTAGGCTCCTAATAAGTATATATTGATTGCTTGATTGAGGCTTGCAGTTCCATTGATTGTGTCTATACCCCTTCATGATCCATTTGACAAGAGTGCAGCCCAAGCCCATTCATTTTTCCTTTATAACTGTAGTGCCACAGAAAATATTCATCAGGGGCATTACAATTGGAGATAAAAAAATCTCTGGACAGTTGGGAAATCACAGATACATATTTGTTCCTCATAAGGCTTTGAAATAGAAGATGGTGTTTTGTGCTAAGGGACTTGTTTACTTGCCAAAGGGCAGCAGGAAAAAGCTCTTAATTGTAGAGAAGCACCATAGAGTGAATAGATGTCTGGCTTTGGAATTAAGAAAATCTGGGTTCAAATTCTGCCTCTGATATATAAATTAGGTAAATGCACATCACTGAAACTCAATGTCCCATATACTTCCCTAAGATGGCAAGAGTCACAACCTGGTTTAAGGAATTCCCTTTGCTGTTCCAGATGAGAATTCAATCCTCCCCATGCCTCCAAACCATAAATAAATAAATAGGAAGAAAATGAACATTGACTAACCTGTTAACTGTACCTTTGATACAGCTGTTTTTAGTAGGATGTTTCTGGATACTTAATAGTCATTGAGGAAGAAACTGTGTCAAATGAAACTGAATAATAAAAAAGATTTCATTTTAAAACACACAAAGAGGAACAGAAAAGCCAATGCAAGCTTATACTTTTAGTTAAAAATTACAAGAATGTAATGAAACTTGAAGAAGTTCAATTTATTTCTCAA
Source organism: Sminthopsis crassicaudata (assembly GCF_048593235.1). Lineage (NCBI taxonomy): Eukaryota > Metazoa > Chordata > Mammalia > Dasyuromorphia > Dasyuridae > Sminthopsis > Sminthopsis crassicaudata. The sequence goes on from NC_133622.1 coordinate 33,487,963, forward strand.
TTGAATTTTCAATTTATTGGGATAATCATTGGACATAAGACATAATTTATCATCAAGACTCTATGTGAATTCTTCTCGGCTTAGTAGGAACTGCTTCCTGAGTGTGTGTGTGTGTGTGTGTGTGTGTGTGTGTGTGTGTGTATGTGTATGTGCGTGAGTATGTGTGTGTATATATATATATATATATGTATATGTATACATATATATATGTAGAGAGAGAGAAATAGAATAATTATTGTTTTTATATCTGTTTTTAGCTATGAGGCTGATATTTATCTAGAATTCATTTTATTCTCACAATAATCCTGAGAGACAGATACTATCATTATCAACATTTTATAGATGAAAAAAATTGAGCCAGACCTACTTTGGGCCACACAGAGTGTGAAGAATCTAAGCCCTGATTTGAAATCATGTTTTTTTCTCTTTCCTAGCCAAATGCACTATTCACTGGCCACATAACTGCTCCATCACCATGTAGTGGATCGCTATCATTATGTTGTGAAGACTCTACACAGTGAATAATAAATGTTGATCAAATGAATTGGTTACTATAGTGAGCATGCTCTTGCAGGTATCATCTGAGTAATTATAATTATTTTTTAAAACTGTTTCCTTTTTATATATCAATCATTCCAGGTTAATTTCATAGCAATAGATCCAATATTGCTTTTCTTTGTCTGCTGATCACACTGAATTATGAAAAAAATAAACTTTCTCAAAGAAATATGCTCCCTTACTTTCTGCATAGCTCTTAGCAGAGTCAATATCTGGGTAATTGAAATCTCCCTTGAGCAACATCCTAAGTCTTTTCTAAACCCTTTCTGATCTATAAAAATATTTCACAATTTGATTTCACTAATGGTCTTGTAGATCAATAGCAACCAGGAATCATCTTGCTATCATTTTTTCCAACTTTAACTTTTATCTTTACAGTTAAAATGGGTTGTCAGTCAAGCTGTTAAGTGTCCATCCATCATAGTAATTCTTGGTTTCCATTGTAGACACTTATAGAATTTCAAAATCCCTATCTTAGGAAAACTTTTAAAAGTATGAAAAATAAAATCCTTCTCCCTAAAAATGGAAGTTTCCTATTTAGTAAAGTTGTTTCACCCCTTTCTTAGTATTTTCCATAACACAGATTTTTAAAAAGACAATTACTTGTAATTCTATTATTAATGAAATTTCAATTAGGAAAGAGGAAAATAACTGAAAAGATTGGAATGATGTTTTTAAGTATTTTTTTTTTTTGTGAAACCTGTTCCTGAGTCTGTGTCCAAATGTCTGTAATACTGGATTGCTTTGCCATATTTACTCATAAATCCTCCTTGCAATCCTTAGCATTTCTTGTAAGAAGAAAATCAGAATCATAATAGCTACTATTTATATAATGCTTTAAGGCTCATAAATAGCATTCTATCCATCACTTTATTTGATCCTCACAACATAATACAATTGTTATTATACCATTTTCAGAAGAAAGAATTGAGGTACATATAAGTGATTGCTCAAGAAACAATTCTTAGACAGAACGTGTCTGATTCTTTATGACTCCACTGGGGGTTTTCTTGGAAAAGATATTGGGTGGTTAGCCAGTTCCTCCTCAGCTTATTTGACAGATGAGTAACTGAGGCAAAGTGTCAAGTGACTTGTTCAATGTCACACAGCCAATGCCTTTAACTTGAGAAGATGAGTCTCCTCCAGGCCCATTAATGTCTGCCCTATGGCGTTACCTAGCAGTCCTTTTTAAAGACATGCTATGAGCCAAGTGCTTGCCAGGTGCAAGGGATAAAAACACAATTACAAAATAATTCTAACATGTATTAACATATTATCAATACCAAATGGAGAAGTTCATATTTTGCACTATAGTCAGCCGTGTACATTAGGCCCAATAAGTTTGGCAACTGTATTGAGTATAAACTGAAGGCAGGAATAGAGTCAGGAAGGTGAATTAGGAGGCTACTGAGAGAGTGGGGAGTACTGAAAGCCATTATGTTGTAGCAAAAAGATGGATCCAAGGGTGTGGAATTACTCTGCAGGAAAGTTAGATTCAATCTCATGTTTTTATTCCTGCCACTGTTTTCCTGTTTTTTTTTTTTTTTTTTTTTTTTTAAATTTACCAAGAACTAAATATATAATATGCACTAGTTGATAATAACCTAACATTTAAATAGTGCTTTAATGTTATATACATATTATTTTATTCTCATGATAGCCCTGGGATGTGGGTGTTATAATTTTCCCTATTTTTACACATGAGAAAACAAAGCAAATATTATGTGTCTTACCACCAATTCAATGGTGGACACTAGATTTGAACTCAAAATTCAGCTCAACTAGATGCTGATCTCCAACTTTTCACTAGTGAGAATGTTCTTCTCCTGGTATTGTCCACCCCAATGCTATTTCCGTATTTTTTCCTAATGGACACTGAACTTCCCGATGATGGTGGATGTTCTTCTCCCTACTGTCACTACAGGGGATATTACTCTCATTCTCATACAGTCTGGAAATGACGGGAACAAATTCTCGAACTTGCACCTTTTTCAAGTTCTTAGGGTTCTGTGCCAAAGTAGGGAAGGTAGAAAAGAGAGGTACGGGGCTAGAAGAAGAGCTCATGGTCACCATTCCAATAGTTCAAATAATTGCTCTCACCTTTCTAAGCAAGGAAGAAAAAGGCGAGCTGAAGGGAATTGTCAAAGTCCCTCTTGTTGTTGAGTTGTTTCAATCCTGTTCAACTCTTTGTGGCCCATTTGGGGTTTTCTTGACAAAAATGCTGAAGTGGTTTACTGGTTTCTCCTCTGGCTTATTTGATAGATGAAGAAATTTGTTAAGTGAATTTGTTTAAGTCACATAAATAATGAAAGTTTCTGAAGCTATATTTGAACTCGTGAGGATGAGTTTTCCTGACTCTAGAAATAGCACTTTATCCTCTGGGCCACTTAGATGCTCTCATAGTCCCTGATCAATGGACAATTATGGGGATTGAACACAATGATGAGTCATAAGAATCAAAACTTTGGCTTCCCATTCCCCAAAATACACATGTTTGTTCATACTTGGGAATGCTCAAGAGAAAGGGATGGTCATATGAAGGGTATCTCTTATGAAAATAAATATATCCCCCAGCTATGGTAACTGCCCATCAAAAATGCTGTCAATATTATGATCAACAATAATAAAATTGCAAGTTTTGAGTTTACCTTTATTTCCCCAAATACAAATAAAAGTATTTTAACATTCATTTTTTAAAAATATAATACTGAGAAGATGGCGGAGAAGATACACACGACTCTGTGAACTTCCTTACTCCCTCACAACCAATTAGATAAATTAAGCCTCAAAAATAGCGGTAGACTGAGATACCACAAGGACTGGAAGCATGACTTACCAGCTGAAGAGAATCTGGAGTTTCAACAGAAAAGGTCAGTTCCCAGGGGAGGAAGAAGAGAGGCCAGCACAGATGGCTGGGTGCTGGCACACTGCGAAGGTCACACTGGGGAGGGCTCTGGGATCAGAGAAGCCACTGAGATAGAGGAATCTGGCACAGGCTGTTAGCTCTTCTCTGCTTATAATACAGCAGTTCAGAAGAGAAATCTAAACCACTTTAAAAATTCAAAGATAGATTAGATCTTCCCGGATCATGGGGGTGACTCAGCAGATCTCGGAACTGTGGGTGTGGCCCCTAGCTCTCACCTGTGATTGAGAAGTGGGCGGATACAGCCCAAGGTAACACACACTGCCTGGCTCAGCTGGAGGCTCTGGAACTCAGCCCCAGAAGTCCCAGAGAAGCAGAACCTTTGAACTAGGGACCACGGTTTCTGGCAGACACATCCAGTTTGAGCACAGGGGCTTTTCACGTCACCTGCTGCAGACATCCACGCCCCACCTGGACACATAGGCCGGCCTTTGTGTCGCCTTTACTGTTCAATCTCAAACCTCAGGGAAGCCACTAGAGCACAGCGCCCTCAAAGCACAGCAGTGCTAGTCACCTGTGAGGCACTTCCAGGGAGGGGGTGGGGAACTCTCTCCCAGAGCTCTATCTTACCTCAGGCGCAGGGGCCGCTGCATACATCCAGTCTGGGAGGAAGCTGGTAAAGAAATAAATAAATAATTTCCTGCCCCAGGGACAGACCCCAAAAGATTTTTTAAGTATGAACAAAAAAGCCAGAAAAACCATAGATTCCTACTACACAGATAAAGGGCGGGTATCCAACCCAGAGGAAGTTGACAGCAGAGAGTCAGCAGATAACAACCTAAAGGGGAACGATTCCTGCCCCCCCCCATCACAGAACTCTCTCCTAGAAGAGACTATTAAAAAGTTAAGAGAGTTTGAAGAAAAATGGGGAAAGGAAAGGGAAGCTATGATAGAGAATAACAACGTCCTGAAATTGGAGTTGGAAAAAATAAAGAATTCACAGGAGATGCAGGGAAACAAAATTTGTGAATTAAAAAAGATTAAAAAAATCACAGGAAAGTAGGATTTCTGAATTGGAAAAGATAAAAAAGTCTCAAGAAAATAGAATTTCTGAATTGGAAAAAGAAAATAATTCTCAAAAAAAAATTAGGGAAATGGAAAACATTCAATAAAGCAAAATAATTCATTTAAAAACGAAATTGGGCATTTACAAAAAGAACTAAAAACTGTGAAAGAAGAAAATAACTCCTTAAAAGTCAGGATGGAACAAATAGAAATGAATGATTCACAGAGAACCCAAGAATCAGTCAAACAAAACAAAAAAAAATGAGAAGCTGGAGAACAACGTCAAATACTTACTGGGACAATCTATAGACCTGGAAAATAGATCTAGGAGAGATAATCTGCGGATTATTGGACTTCCAGAAAACTATGACCAAAAAAAGAGCCTAGATTCTATTTTACAGGAAATTATCAAAGAGAACTGTCCAGAGATAATAGAAACAGAAGGGAAAGTAGATGTGGAAAGAATTCATCGAACTCCTTCTGAAATAGACCCTAAAAAAAGAACGCCACGGAATATTGTGGCTAAGCTGCAGAATTACCACACAAAGTATAAAATCCTGCAAGCAGCTAGAAAAAAACAATTTAAATACCAAGATGCCACAATAAGGGTCACTCAAGATCTGGCTGCCTCCACATTAAAAGATAGAAGGGCCTGGAACCTGATATTCCGTAAGGCAAAAGATGAAGGACTACAACCAAGAATGAACTACCCAGCTAAGTTTAGCATCTTTTTCCATGGAAGAAGATGGTCATTCAATGAAATAGAGGAATTCCATATGTTTCTAAGAAAAAAAAAAAACAGACTTAAACAAAAAAATTGATCTACATCCACAAGACTGAAGAGAAACAGAAAAACGTACACAGAACCCTTGAGAACTGTAACTCTGTTGTGGGTATATAAAAAATACTCAAGGATAATTTGATTTTACTGATATAAAAGAAAAAAAAGGGGGGTGTGGTAAAGGGAAGGAGGTCGGTTCAGAAAAAGGGGAAGGAGTGATAAAAAGAGGGAAACTACATCCCAGGAAGAGACATAGAAAATACACCATATCTGAGGGAACTTAGTGAGGGGGAGAATCATTGTGTGAATCTTACTCTCATCAGAAGAGGCTCAAAGAGTAAATAATTAACATATTTGTTTTTCAGAGAATTTTCTCTCACCTCATTAAAAGGGGGGAGAGGAAAAGGGGAAAGGAAAAGGAGAATAAGTGAAGGGACTTGGAGGGAGGGGGGAGGGATCCTAAAAAAAAAAAAAAAGAGGGAGGGTTGCGCGTCACAAGAGGGGTCTGTAAATTAAATATCGGGGAGGGGGATCGGGGGGTCAAGGGAAAAAAGTATAATCTGGGGATAATACGATGGCAGGAAATACAGAATTAGTAATTTTAACTGTAAATGTAAATGGGATGAACGATCCCATCAAACGGAGACGGATAGCAGATTGGATCAAAAAGCAGAACCCTACAATATGTTGTCTACAGGAAACACACTTAAAGCAGGGAGATACATACAGAGTAAAGGTAAAAGGTTGGAACAGAGCTTATTATGCTTCAGGTAAAGCCAAAAAAGCAGGGGTAGCTATCCTTATCTCAGATCAAGCAAAAGCAGAAGTAGATCTCGTTAAAAAAGATAAGGAAGGAAACTATATCCTGCTGAAAGGTAGCATAAATAATGAAGCCATATCAATACTAAACATATATGCACCAAGTGGTATAGCATCTAACTTTCTAAAGGAAAAGTTAAGAGAACTGCAAGAAGAAATAGACAGTAAAACTATAATAGTGGGAGATCTCAACCTTGCACTCTCAGATTTAGACAAATCAAACCACAAAACAAACAAGAAAGAAATTAAAAAAGTAAATAGAACATTAGAAAAACTAGGTATGATAGACCTTTGGAGAAAACTGAATGGCAATAGGAAGGAATATACTTTCTTCTCAGCAGTTCATGGATCCTATACAAAAATTGACCATATATTAGGACATAAAGATCTCAAAATTAAATGTAGGAAGGCAGAAATAATAAATGCCTTCTCTCAGATCACAATGCAATAAAAGCTACATTCAGTAAAAAGTTAGGGGTAAATAGACCAAAAAGTAATTGGAAACTGAATAATCTCATCTTAAAGAATGACTGGGTGAAAGAGCAAATTATAGAAACAATTAACAATTTCACCCAAGATAATGATAATGATGAGACATCATATCAAAATCTTTGGGATGCAGCTAAAGCAGTAATAAGGGGAAATTTTATATCTTTAGAGGCTTATTTGAAGAAAATTGAGAAAGAGAAGATTAACGAATTGGGCTTACAACTTAAAAGGCTAGAAAAAGACCAAATTATAAACCCCCAACCAAAAATTAAACTCGAAATACAAAAATTAAAAGGAGAAATCAATAAAATTGAAAGTAAAAAAACTATTGAATTAATAAATAAAACCAAGAGTTGGTTTTATGAAAAAGCCAATAAAATAGATAAACCTTTGGTAAATTTGATCAAAAAAAAGAAAGAGGAAAATCAAATTGATAGTCTTACAAATGAAAAGGGGGATCTTTCCACCAATGAAGAGGAAATTAGAGAAATAATGGAGTTACTTTGCCCAACTTTATGCCAATAAATTTGATAACTTAAGTGAAATGGATGACTTTCTCCAAAAATATAGGCTCCCTAGATTAACAGAGGAGGAGATAAATTGCTTAAATAGTCCCATTTCAGAAAAAGAAATAGAACAAGCTATTAATCAACTCCCCAGGAAAAAATCCCCAGGGCCAGATGGATTCACATGTGAATTCTACCAAACATTTAAAGAACAATTAGCCCCAATGTTATATAAATTATTTGAAAAAATAGGGGATGAAGGAGTCCTACCAAACTCCTTTTATGACACAGACATGGTACTGATACCTAAACCTGGTAGATCGAAGAACTGAGAAAGAAAATTATAGACCAATCTCCTTAATGAATATTGATGCTAAAATCTTAAATAAGATATTAGCAAAAAGACTTCAGAAAATCATCTCCAAGATAATACACTATGATCAAGTAGGATTTATTCCAGGAATGCAGGGCTGGTTTAATATTAGGAAAACTATTAATATAATTGACCATATTAATAATCAAATTAATAAGAACCATATGATCATCTCAATAGATGCAGAAAAAGCATTTGACAAAATCCAACATCCATTCCTACTAAAAACTCTTGAGAGTATAGGAATAAACGGATTATTCCTTAGAATAATCAGGAGTATATATTTAAGACCGTCAGTAAGCATAATATGCAATAGAAATAAACTGCAACCTTTCCCAGTAAGATCAGGAGTGAAACAAGGTTGCCCACTATCACCATTACTATTCAATATAGTACTAGAAACGCTAGCCTCGGCAATAAGAGCCGAGAAAGAGATTCAAGGAATTAGAGTAGGAAATGAGGAAATCAAACTATCACTTTTTGCAGATGACATGATGGTATACTTAGAGAACCCCAAAGACTCTGCTAAAAAGCTACTAGAAATAATTCAAAATTTCAGCAAAGTGGCAGGATACAAAATAAATCCACATAAATCCTCGGCATTTTTATATATCACTAACAAAATGCAACAGCAAGAGATACAAAGAGAAATTCCATTCCAAACAAATGTTGAGAGTATAAAATATTTGGGAATCCATCTACCAAAGAAAAGTCAGGAATTATATGAGAAAAATTACAAAACACTTGCCACAAAAATAAAATCAGATTTAAATAATTGGAAAGACATTCAGTGCTCTTGGATAGGCCGAGCGAATATAATAAAGATGACAATACTCCCCAAACTAATCTATTTATTTAGTGCTATACCAATCAGACTCCCAAGAAACTATTTCAATGACCTAGAAAAAAATAACAACAAAATTCATATGGAAGAATAAAAGGTCGAGAATTGCAAGGGAACTAATGAAAAAAAAACTCAGAGGAAGGTGGTCTAAGTGTACCTGATCTAAAGCTATATTATATAGCAGCAGTCACCAAAACCATTTGGTATTGGCTAAGAAATAGACCGGTAGATCAGTAGAACAGATTAGATACAAAGGACAAAAAAAGGGTACAACTATAGCAATCTAATCTTTGACAAACCCAAAGATTCCAACATTAAGGATAAAAATTCATTATTCGGAAAAAACTGTTGGGAAAACTGGAAATTAGTATGGCAGAAATTAGATATGGATCCACACTTAACACCATATACCAAGATAAGATCAAAATGGATCCATGATTTAGGCATAAAGAGGGAGATAATAAATAGATTAGAGGAATAGAGGATAATCTACCTCTCAGACTTGTGGAGGAGGAAGGAATTTATGACCAGAGGAGAACTAGAGATCATTATTGATCACAAAATAGAAGATTTTGATTACATCAAACTAAAAAGCTTCTGTACAAATAATACTAATGCAAACAAGATTAGAAGGGAAGTAACAAATTGGGAAAATATTTTTAAAAACAAAGGTTCTGACAAAGGTCTCATTTCCAAAATATATAGAGAACTGACCATAATTTATAAGAAACCGAACCATTCTCCAATTGATAAATGGTCAAAGGATATGAACAGACAATTCTCAGAGGAAGAAATTGAAACTATATCCACTCACATGAAAGAGTGTTCCAAATCACTACTGATCAGAGAAATGCAAATTAAGACCACTCTGAGATACCACTACACACCTGTCAGATTGGCTAAGATGACAGGAACAAATAATGATAAATGTTGGAGGGGATGTGGGAAATTGGGACACTAATACATTTCTGGTGGAGTTGCGAAAGAATCCAGCCATTCTGGAGAGCAATCTGGAATTATGCCCAAAAAGTTATCAAACTGTGCATACCCTTTGACCCAGCAGCGCTACTACTGGGATTATATCCCAAAGAAATACTAAAGAGCGGAAAGAGACATATATGTGCCAAAATGTTTGTGGCAGCTCTTTTTGTTGTAGCTAGAAACTGGAAGATGAATGGATGTCCATCAGTTGGAGAATGGTTGGGTAAATTGTGGTATATGAAGGTTATGGAATATTATTGCTCTGTAAGAAATGACCAGCAGGAGGAATACAGAGAGGCCTGGAGAGACTTAAATCAAATGATGCTGAGTGAAATGAACAGAACCAGAAGATCACTGTACACTTCAACAACAATACTGTATGAGGATGTATTCTGATGGAAGTGGAAATCTTCAACATAAAGAAGATCCAACTCACTTCCAGTTGATCAATGATGGACAGAGGTAGCTACACCCAGAGAAGAAACACTGGGAAGTGAATGTAAATTGTTAGCACTAATATCTGTCTGCCCAGGTTGCTTGTACCTTCGGATTCTAATGTTTATTGTGTAACAAGAAAATGATATTCACACACATGTATTGTACCTAGACTATATTGTAACACATGTAAAATGTATGGGATTGCCTGTCATCGGGGGGAGGGAATAGAGGGAGGGGGGGTAATTTGGAAAAATGAATACAAGGGATAATATTATAAAAAAATACATATATATATATAATAAAAAAATTTAAAAAAAATAGGGGATGAAAGAGTCCTACCAAACTCCTTTTATGACACAGACATGGTACTGATACCTAAACCAGGTAGAGCGAAAACTGAGAAAGAAAATTATAGACCAATTTCCTTAATGAATATTGATGCTAAAATCTTAAATAAGATATTAGCAATAAGACTTCAGAAAAGCATCTCCAGGATAATACACTATGATCAAGTAGGATTTATTCCAGGAATGCAGGGCTGGTTTAATATTAGGAAAACTATTAATATAATTGACCATATTAATAATGAAATTAATAAAAACCATATGATCGTTTCAATAGATGCAGAAAAAGCATTTGACAAAATCCAACATCCATTCCTACTAAAAACTCTTGAGAGTATAGGAATAAATGGATTATTCCTTAGAATAATCAGGAGCATATATTTAAGACCTTCAGTAAGCATAATATGCAATAGAAATAAACTGCAACCTTTCCCAGTAAGATCAGGAGTGAAACAAGGTTGCCCACTATCACCATTACTATTCAATATAGTACTATAAACGCTAGCCTCGGCAATAAGAGCCGAGAAAGAGATTCAAGGAATTAGAGTAGGAAATGAGGAAATCAAACTATCACTCTTTGCAGATGACATGATGGTATACTGAGAACCCCAAAGACTCTGCTAAAAAGTTATTAGAAATAATTCAAAATGTCAGCAAAGTAGCAGGATACAAAATAAATCCACATAAATCCTCAGCATTTTTATATATCACTAACAAAATGCAACAGCAAGAGATACAAAGAGAAATTCCATTCCAAACAAATGTTGAGAGTATAAGTATTTGGGAATCCATCTACCAAAGAAAAGTCAGGAATTATATGAGAAAAATTACAAAACACTTGCCACAAAAATAAAGTCAGATTTAAATAATTGGAAAGACATTCAGTGCTCCTGGATAGGCCGAGGGAATATAATAAATATGACATACTCCCCAAACTAATCTATTTATTTAGTGCTATACCAATCAGACTCCCAAGAAACTATTTCAATGACCTAGAAAAAATAAGAACAAAATTCATATGAAAGAATAAAAGGTCGAGAATGGCAAGGGAACTAATGAAAAAAAAAACTCAGAGGAAGGTGGTCTAAGTGTACCTGATCTAAAGCTATATTATATAGCAGCAGTCACCAAAACCATTTGGTATTGGCTAAGAAATAGACCGGTAGATCAGTGGAACAGATTAGATACAAAAGACAAAAAAGGGTACATCTATAGCAATCTAATCTTTGACAAACCCAAAGATACCAACATTAGGGATAAAAATTCATTATTTGGAAAAAACTGTTGGGAAAACTGGAAATTAATATGGCAGAAATTAGATATGGATCCACTTAACACCATATATCAAGATAAGATCAAAATGGGTCCATGATTTAGGCATAAAGAGTGAGATATGTGAAGTCATGAAAACCATATTTTCATATTATACCAGAAAATTAACAAGAAAAATAAATTTTGAAAAGTATGCTTCAATCTGCATTTAGACTATTATTTCTTTCTTTGGAGGTAGAATTTTTCTTCATGAGCTCTTCAAAATGGCCTTGGATCACTATGGTCAAGAATAGTTGTCATTCACCTTTAATCAGTATAACGTTACCATTATTGTGTACAATGTTTTCTTGAGTCTCCTCATTTCCTTGCATCAGGTCATGAAAGTCTTTCCAGTTGTCTTTCTGAAAACATCCTGCTCATCATTTCTTATAGTACAATAGTATTCTATCACAATCAACTACCACAACTTGTTTGGCCATTTTTTAAATCGATGGACATCCCCTCGATTTCCAGTTCATTGCCACTACTGAAAGAACTGCTATAGTATTTTTGTAAACATAGATCCTTTTTCCTGTTTGTTTTTATATCTTTGGGACAGAGACCTGGTAGTATTTTTGCATAGCCCTTTGGGCATAACTCCAGATTGCTTTTAGGAATTGTCAAATCCATTCATAACTCTATCAACAATGCATCAATGTTTCAATTTTCTCACATCTATTCCAACATTTTTTATTTTCCTTTTTTGTCATATTAGCCAATCTGATAGGTATGTCAGAGTTGTTTTAATTTGCATTTTTCTAATCAATAGTGTTTTTCCAACATTTTTCTATGACTATAAAGGGCTTTTATTACTTCATCTGAACACTGTCTGTTTATATCTTTTGACCATTTATCAATTCACAAAGGACTTATATTCTTATAAATTTTAAATACTTCTTTATTTGAGAAATGAATCCTGTAGATTTTTTTTACAACGTACTTCACAAAATTTTTTTTTTGCAAATGTTGTATATTTTCTTCTAGCTTATTTCCCCATTTTATCCTTCTCTCTTTCTTCACATTATCTATCCTCAAAAGTGTTTTGCTTAGGACTACAATCTCTTCCAATCTACTCTCCCTTCTATCAGCTATCTTTTATCTTATCCCTTTTTCTTTCTATTTTCTTATAGGATGAGTTTGACTTTACATACAACTAGTGTGTTTTTTATTCCCTTTTTAAGCTAATTTTCATGAGATTAAAGTTCAAATTCCTCCCCTAAACAGTGCCTGTCTTCTCTTTCACAGAAAATATCCTTTCACGTCTCTTTTATGTAAGGTAATTTACTGAATTTTACTTCCATTTCTCCAAGTGTATTCCTATTTTTAATCCCAGTATATCCCAGTCTATCTACCCATGCCCTCTGTCTATGTATACTCCTTTTAACTGCCCTAATAATAATAAAATTTATAAGCATTTACAAATATCTTCCTATGTAGGAATGCAAATAGTGTAACTTTACAGAATCCCTTATGATTTCTCTTTCCTGTTTATTTTTTATGCTTCTCTTGAGTTTTGTATTTAAAAGTCAAATTTTCTTTTCAGCTCAGATCTTTTCATCAGGAATGGTTGAAAGTTATCAGTTTCATTAAATATCCATGTTTCATTTATGGATTATACTTTGCTGTGCATGTCATTCTTGGTAGCTCTTCTACCCTCTGGAATATCATATAATAAACTCTGTAATCATTTAATATAGGAGTGACTAAATCTTTTGTTATCCTGATGAAGGCAATGAAATAGTAGAATTGCTTCTTTCTGGCTACTTTCAATATTTTCAGTTGCCAGACGCCTTGACGGGCTGATGGTTCCAGAAGCCATGGCTGCCCCTGTTACCAATGCCTCTTGCTGGATTGAAAGGGCATTGTCTCTGCTGGACAGCTCCCTGCTCTCACCCTGGTGCAGTAGACCCTTCTGCTAACCTCCTAAGTTGTCTTGAGCTGGAAACGTTTGCCTTTTTCCTTTTGTTGCTACTCCAGAATTCATTTTGAGTTTTTATTTTTAAAGTAGTTTGGAGGGGAATTTGGGAGAGCTCAGGCAAATCCTGGAATTTTTTCTGCCATCTTGACTCTACCCCCTCATTTGTCTCCTTTTTTAATGATAAAGAGGGAAATATACTTTAATATTTATAATCTGGAGCCAACATTGTCTGTGACATCAACTTTGAGTTAAGTGTAGTCTCACTTTGCTGAAATTATTTTGTGTTTTTCTTTCCATTTTCTTTAATCTACATTAGTTGAAACAAGTCATCATATTTCTATATATTTTGTTCATGTACTTCATTTTTATGGCATAACTAGAATCTATTACATTCATATATCATAACCTCTTTAGACAAGTGACAATCACAGGGCATACAATTTGAACCCAGAAAAGTAGTAATTGTTTAATCAGCATCCTTAATTGCTTTGGAGAGCCAGGCTGGGAATTTGGCAGCATATTCAGAGAATTATAGTATCTTATAATAGAAAAGGATAGCAAAGGTCATCTTTTTCATCCAATCTCTTAAAATAAATCCCTCAAAAATATGATCATGTTCTTGTCCAACTGTTACTTGAAGCTTTCCAGGACTGATGACATTTATTGACTTTTACTACAGCTCGTCCATTTTTTAAAATAATTTTAGCTATTAGTAAAATTTCCCCTTTTATCACACCTGATTCTTCCTAAGTTTTTTTCTAAATAATCTAAGTGTCTGTGTCTCTGTGTCTCTTCTAAAACACTCAACTCTTGAATACTTTTCCAATCCAATGATATCCTTTTATTTCATGAATTTTCAAAGATCATTGATCACAGCTCAGTAATCCTATTTTCCAGTCCTTTTATCAAACCTTAGGATATATTTCATTTGGTCCTGATGAGTTGAGTTCAACAAAGATAGTGACATCATATCTTAGTATCTCAAAACTTGCATTCCAGCTCCATATGGGCTAACGTTATTCTTTTCTCTGCCAAAGTAGTATAAGGGGAAAATAATAGTTGAGAAGGTCTGCCTTCTCTCCATAAATAGTTGATTATCATGATCTCATTTATCTGGAGTAAAAGGCTTATTCTCTGTTTTTAATTTTAACACTGTCTTTCCCTCCATTAAAGTGATTCTGTGTGATTCTATTGTCATCTCCCCCTTGGGTGGAGAAGAGGAATAAATACCAAGCTCGACTAATATTGGGAAGAGGAATTTCCTTTCACCCCATCATTTGTTTTTCTATTCAAAACAGTACCAATTTGAGAGTGGATTGGTATAGCTGTATTATTTTTCACTTTCCCTTCATATTTTAAGAGTAGAAAGACATTTAAGCAAATATACTTAACTGCTTTCTTATTAACCATTTATAGCATTATCACCCTAATAATCTTAACCTAGAATCATTCTGGACTTTGTAAGTTCTTTTTTTCCCAAAAAGTTGGCTTTACCTGAAGATATAATAAAATAAATATTTTACACATGAAATTGTACAAGATGTTAAAAAACGCACCATTTACAATAGACAATAAGGTGACATGGTTCTGATAATGGCATAGGCTCATGAGGAGTTCACCAGTTTCAAGGATGTTTGGTGAAAGTGATTTTTTTAACCATTCACTGGTGTTTGGAATTAGAAAGAATATACTTTTATTAATTTTAGAAAAAGAGTTAAATAAATTGTTTCAATACTGGTCTCTTATTGATAACAAATACCAGTTAAAATAAAATAAAACTGGGTTGAACCAAGTTTAAAATTTTAGAGAAAGCCTTTGACTTCCTTCATTTTCTTCCCATCCAACACACACACACACACACACACACACATATAAACACACAAACGTGTATGTGTGTGTATGTGCAGAGAAAGAGAGAACAAATCACCTTTATTTTTTTTCTAACACATTTAAAAATAGCTTTTGAATCCCCCATTGAGGTAGATCACAGTCCTTGGTCCCTAATGTAGCACAAAAATACCATATGGTATGTTTTTACTTATTGTCTGTTTGTGACTAAATTTGCTGCTGATCTTTTGAAAATCCTATTGTCAGATGGGGTTATGTGTCTTAGTTCTTGCAACCAGCTGTTGAACTCAAAGACAACAGAAAAATGAATTCACCCGGCATACTGGTGACCACATTGGAAAAGGCCAGGAGGTCCATGCTTTCATTGTCAGGAAGGTCTGTTTTTTGCCTCATTTCAGGTAATCCTGGGTGATTCTCTCTAATTCTGGCCTACGCAGGACTTTATTTCTGTAGTGGATGGGACCAGATTTTGACTAGAACTTCATCCATTTCTCTATGGCAGATCAATAAATGCTTGGAGCTGAGTTTTAGCCAGCATTCCACCAGAGTAACTTCATCTAACTTGGGAATGCACTCTAATTCTAGAGAGGATTTTACTTGGTGTCCAGCAGAGTGATCGAAAGAAAATGACAAATGGCCATCATGTACATGAAAACCTCCATTCAACTCTATCTTCATTGTTAAATAGTAACAGCCAGTTTTCAAAAGGCAATGCTCAGAAGAGTTTAAGTTGGCCAGATCCTGTTACACTGAAAAGGTTTAGAGTAAATATGTGATATTAACCACAGGAATATGTTAGCCATTCAAAGACCATCCTAGCTAAGATTGTTTTTTAAATTTTTCAACAGCATTTATTTTTCCAAATATATATATATATACATATGTATATATATATATATATATATATATATATATATATATATATATATATATAGTTTTCAATATTCGTGTTTGTAAAACTTAGTTTTCCAAAGTTTTCTCCCTTGCTCCTTCACCTCCCCATTTCCAAGAAAGCAAACAATCCAATAAGATTAAACATGTGCAGCTCTTTTAAATATATTTCCATATTTATCATGTTCTACAAAAAAAAATTGGACTAAAAGGGGGAAAATACAAGAAAGAAAAAAGAAGTAAACAAACAAACAACAACAAAAAGGCAAAAATACTGTGCTTCCATCCACATTCAGTCTCCATAGTTCTCTCTCTGGTTGTGAATGGCATTTTCCATCCCAAATCTATTGGACTTGTCTCAAATCTCATTGTTTAAAAGTCTATTGCAATAGATCATTATATAATCTTGTTAATATATACAATATTCTTTTGGTTCTGCTCAGTTCATTTAGCATCAATTCACGTAAGTCTTTCCAGGCTTTTCTGAAATCAGCCCCCTCGTTTCTTACAGAACAATAATATTCCAATACATCCATATACTGTAATTTATTTATCCATCCCCCAACTGATGGAGATCTATTCAATTTACAGTTCCTTGCCATTACAAAAAGGGCTGGCTAGTTAAGATTTTCATTTCATTGCCAGGGAGTAGTAAATTTCTCAGTTCTAGCAAGTTTAAAAATGTGTCTACTAAGTTATAAATGGATTATGAAGGGCATTTATATATAGAATGGCCACACTAATAAAAAATATATTAGTGTTAAGACCAAGTACATGATTAAATTGAAAATTCATAATAAATGATAAATTCATAATAACTGATGACATTTACATAATACTTTAAATTTGACAAAACTTGTAGATGATCTTATTTGATCTTCATACTAGTACTGCGGTATTATTCCCATTTTACAGGTGAAGAAATTGAGACTCTGCAAAGTAAAGTAATTATTTATTATCTCACCATTACCAAGTATCAGATAATTGTAGGATGATTCTAGAACTTCTTTCCTCCAGGTCCAGCACTCTTACCAGACTGCTTTAACTTTATTTGATGCCTAAAGCCATAAATAAAAATTAGAAAAAAAAATATTTCCATATTTTTAATTACTGTGTTTTGTTTTCTAGGGGTAAAAACATAGTGGAAGATATTAAAAACTAAAAGAGAATGCTGAGGTAGAGAATCACCCAAAGCAGCAGGTATTTA
>NC_133622.1:34410198-34492698 GCF_048593235.1 Sminthopsis crassicaudata
TTTCAGGTTTGAAAACTTGGGTAGGAAAATTTGCATCTTTATTTCAATATAACTTTTTTTCCTTTTTTAATCCCATGTATTTTTATTTTATGTTCTTAAAAATATCATGCCGAGAAAAGGTCTATAGGCTTTGCCAGACTGCTAAAAGTGTCCACAACACAAAAAAATGCTAACAATTCTTGATTTAGGCTATTTTAGTTGGACAAACCATCGAAATGATTTGGCAGTACGTGTTCCTTGGAAAAATAATACGTATGGACCATGGCTCACCATAAAGGAGGAGGGAAGAGAGATTGGGAAATTGGACAGCACGTTTGACAAACACCTGAAACGATTCTCCCTGAAACGAAGAATGAGCCTTTCAAATTCCAATATTCTTTCTATAATGTTTTATATATATACATATATATATATGTATGTATATATGCTATATATATATACACCTATTTGTATATATACTACACATATATACATATACATAAACACACACACACACACATATGTTTCATGGCCTTTAAAGAGACGTTAAGTTGCATTTGCAGTTCATTCAAAGTTAAATGGCATCTTGGGCATAAACAGAATATGGCATATTACCAAGGAACAGTTGTATAGTAGAAGCTACTGAAGCTACATAAAGGCTGTTATCAGAGATACATGACACACACAATGAGAGTGAGGGATACCCAATGGGCAGTTTTTGTGTTTCACTGGTGTCCATACAATGTACAATGTACATGAAGATATCCCTTTCATGAATTTTTAAGAAGATGTGAACAAGACAAGTTAATTGAGAATTTGTGATTTGCAACATTGCAGAAAATATAAACATTGATGGATTCCTAAGTCTATCAAAATTTTGAAATGATAAAAACAATTAGGTTACTGTATCCTTGAGTATTGAACCAAAATGCTATGACTTATGGCTTCTTACTGTTTTTAAGTAGCATATTTGACAGCAATAAAATACCTCCATAATAGATGCAAAAGAATAACCATGGAATTGAGAAAAAAATAAGAACAAAGATCAAGTGGCAATTAGTTTGCTTCACTACCTCATTCCAATACTAATGGATTATTTCAATTAAAAAAAAGGTTGCATTTATCTATCCCTCTAAAGCTCTTAAAGTCAGATACTTTCCTTGCAGTCCATGCTCAACTCAACTTTCAAATGAACCTCTCAAAAGCAGAAATCTGATAATTTCATTCCTCACTCCCGTTTTCTAAACTCCAGTGATTCCTATAACATTCAGAAACAAATATAACATTCCCTGTTGATATTTGATACCTTTCACAACCAAGTCCCCTCCCACATTTTTAGTCTTCTTATACCCTTCTCTTACCATATATTCTGTGATCCAATGACATTATTTTGCTATTCTTCATAGAAGAAACACAATCTCTAAGATTCCAGACATTTTGATCCAGGGTCTGTTTGTTCACTATTGCTGGAATATTATCCTTTCTCAACTCTTCCTGTCTTTCCTAGCTTTCTTCAAATTCTAGTTCAAATCTCATTTACTAGGAGAAGCCTTTCCTGATCACTCAGATTTTGCTCCAAGTGAAAAAAAAAATTGCTAATCATGCTTTTACTGATATGCCCAACTGCACAGAGTGGGAGGTTAGTAGGTGTTCTGGAAGGAGTGATGCAATGTGTGTTTCAGAGCTAATATCGAAGTGTCAGCTCCAGGCTAACACTGTTTTGGGCCAAGCAACATTTGGATAACTTTAACTAAAGATTAACCTTAAATAAAGCCCATCTTTGCCAGATCAACTCTTTTACTTGTACTTTTTAACCTCCTGAAATCCTACTCCCTGTTTTCATATACCATTCTTGTTTCTTTAAATAAACCCTAGAAAAATAGCTCTTTCTTTTTCTTTCTTTCTTTCTTTCTTTCTTTCTTTCCTTTCTTTCTTTCTTTCTTTCTTTCTTTCTTTCTTTCTTTCTTTCTTTCTTTCTTTTCTTTCTTTCTTTCTTCTCTTTCTCTTTCTTTCTTTCTTTCTTTCTTTCTTTCTTTCTTCTTCTTTCTTTCTTTCTTTCTTTCTTTCTTTCTTTCTTTCTTTCTTTCTTTCTTTTCTTTCTTTCTCTTTCTTTCTTTCCTTTCTTTCTTTCTTTCTTTCTTTCTTTTCTCCTTCCTTCCTTCCTTCCTTCCTTCCTTCCTTCCTTCCTTCCTCTTCCTTCCTTCCTTTCCTTCCTTCCTTCCTTCCTTCCTTCCTTCCTTCCTTCCTTCCTTCCTTCCTTCCTTCTTCTTCTTTCTTTCTTTCTTTCTTTCTTTCTTTCTTTCTTTCTTTCTTTCTTTTCTTTCTTTCTTTCTTCTTTCTTTCTTCTTTCTTTTCTTTCTTTCTTTCTTTCTTTCTTTCTTTCTTTCTTCTTTCTTTCTTTCTTTTCCTTCCTTCCTTCCTTCCTTCCTTCCTTCCTTCCTTCCTTCCTTCCTTCCTTCCTTCCTTCCTTCCTTCCTTCCTTTCTTTCTTTCTTCTTTCTTTCTTTTCTTTCTTTCTTTCTTTCTTTCTTTCTTTCTTTCTTTCTTTCTTTCTTTCTTTCTTTCTTTCTTTCTTTCTTTCTTTCTTTCTTTCTTCTTTCTCCTTCCTTCCTTCTTCCTTCCTTCCTTCCTTCCTTCTCCTTCCTTCCTTCCTTCCTTCCTTCTCCTTCCTTCCTTCCTTCCTTCCTTCCTTCCTTTCTTTCTTTCTTTCTTTCTTTCTTTCTTTCTTTCTTTCTTTCTTTCTTTCTTTCTTTCTTTTCTTTCTTTCTTTCTTTCTTTCTTTCTTTCTTTCTTTCTTTCTTTCTTCCTTTCTTTTTCTTTCTTTCTTTCTTTCTTTCTTTCTTTTTTTTGCTTTGAAGTAATGGCAGAGCTAAAAAAAAAAGCATGTGCTAAACTTGCTATCAACATACTGTTCGATAGTAATAATAATAGGTAGTATTTATACAATGTTTACTATGTCAATAACTTTACAAATATTATCTCATTTGACCTTTATGACAAACTTGCAAGATTGAGAATAATATTAATAATATTATTATTACAGCTGAGAAAACTAAAGTAATCACAGCTTAAGTGACTTGCCCAGGATCTCATAGTAAGTGTCTGAGGTCATATTTTAAACTCAGGTCTTACTGATTGCAAATTCAGCACTCTATCTTCTGTTCCTCCTAAGATGCCTAGATACTGTTACAAAGAAAAAAGTAATTAGGGGTTGGGTGTAGAATGCTTAGCTAAGAAAGAACAAAGCAAACAAGTCTTAGCAATCAGAAATGGCAAAAGTTACATATTCTTTGAGCTAGCCTTTGGAGTCAATAAATTTTCGTAGATAATTGGTAAAGTTTGAAGCCCAGACATACATGGCCCATAATTGATTTTATATTATCTACTCCATTCTTTTGTGAGATCCTGGAGAAAAAGGACTTTCTTTTGTCCCCCTTTTCCTCTAGAGTAAACTAATATACAATTAAATGAGATCAGCATTGTGTCTCTTTGTTTTAGAAAATTTTATTGTTATTTTCATTATGACTTCTTCTATGGATGTCATCTTTGAAATCTACAAGTCCCTTTCTGAAATACTTCATTTGAGTACTGTAGAAACTGTACTTTTCCCTTATATACCAATTTCATATGTCATGAAAGAAATTTGCTTGTAGTTTTATTTCTAAATATCATTGTCTGGCTATGTTTAGTTAATCAACATTTCCTTCTGTAGCTACTCAGCAGATGCATTGACATGGCATGTTAGTCATTGCTAGCCAGTTTAGATGGGAGTGTTTAAAAAGTCCCTAGTGAGCAATCCTGAATGCACACCTCCTTGTGAAGAGTCTGTAGATTCAGATCCCATTAATAAAGGATTCTCCCTGACTGATGATGAAATAGCATTTATGGAAAGAAAACTTCCAGATGTGGAGTCAAGAAGAGCCATGAATGCTTAATGTTGCTTCAGACTAATTGGGACTTCAGCAAATAATTCATATTATGTCTTTATTCCCAATGAAATTCCCTAAAATAAAAATTTGAGGAGCTAATCTGCTTTGATAGAGAGAGTTTCTTCACTGAAAGTTTCATATGTCAATAAAATATATGACATGGGGGCAATAGCTCTAGAATCATGTCATTTTTTTTCTGAGATATTTCCTGCTTCTTCTTACAGTTTTAGTGGACATTATTTTCACATGCATTATTTCATGACTCTCACAGAAACCTCAAAGGAAAGATATTATACTCTATTTTAATTAGGTCTATAATAGGTAGGTAATTTATCTGAGATCTCATAGCTTGATATTGATGGAAAGGCAGAGGTATTCTGGGAAATGTTTAACAACTTGTTTTCCAAGCATGCAGCACACGCTTTTGAGTTTAATTTATATTATCAACCCCTTCTCCATGATTTTTTAAAGTTTAAACAATCAAAAAAAAAAAAACCCAATAAAATAAAGGCCTGATTTAAGTGAGTTTGATTTCTGAAGATTTCACAAACTGAAAATTTCATAACTGAGTCTTTTGAGCCTGTTGCAGCTGACAACAGCATGATTCCACAGAGGAGATTAAAACCCAAATCCAGATTCCTAGACCAGAACTTCTTTCCCTATTCCATATTTCTTCAAAACTTATCCTTATCTCAGCAATTACTATTAAAAAGGAATAATACTAATAAGTGATGAGCATGATGAAAACAGAGTAACATGGAAAGACTAAAATAAACTGATACACAGTGAAGTAAGCCAAGCCAATAATACATAATACAATATGTAAAAGAAAGAACAAAAACTACAAAATTAAGAGAAAAAGAATGCTGTGAAATTATAAAAAACAAATTTGGTCCCAAACAGGATATGCAAGAAGACATGACTCTTCTTTCCCATGCTCCTTTGCAGAGATGAGGATATGTGTGAAATGCATGTGTACTGGAGCAAGTGATTAGTGACATTCTATTTTGATTTCTTTTTTTTTATCCTGGTTTCTTGACCTGATACAGGCAATATATTAAAATACATATCATGCTTAGGAGTAAATCTGGAAATTTTCAAGAATTTATATTGAAAAATATTAGTGTTATATTAAGATTGATTACATACATTTAGTTATATATAATATATATATATATATAGTTATATATGCTTTCTTTTTGAGAGATAGTGATTTAAAATAATCTACTAGAATTTACATTAGTAATAAATGTGATGAATTTATTGAATAAGTTTTGATCATGTATTCAGGAGTAAAAAGTATTTTTAATGATGACACGTGTCATAAGTAGTTATAAGATCAATTAAAACTTTCCTGTTTTCTTCCTCATTAAGTTATTAAATTATTAATTTTTTCCTAATTTTTCACTTATATTTACCTTTTATGCTTCTCTTAATTTTTGTATTTGAATGTCAGATTTTCTACTAAGTTCTGGTCTTTCCATCAGTGATGTTTGAAAGTTCTCTGTTTTGTTAAATACACAACCTCCTGAAAGGTTGCATACAGTTTTTCTGGGTGGATTTGTCTTAGTTGTTTCTTGAAGTATTATTTCCTTGACCTAAGAACTCTGGAATATAATATTTCTGAAGGGTTTTATTAAGGGATTCCTTTCAGGAGATAATGGGTTTCTACTTTGTTCTCCACATATAAAATATCTGGGCAGTTTTTCTTAGTTTTTTCAAATATGTCTAGGCTCTTTTCTGATCAGTTTCCATGTAATCCAAAAATTCCAAAACTATATCTCCTCAATTTATTTACTATATTATTTCTTTTTACTATGATATATTTCAAATTTTCTTCTATTTTTGGTCTTTTGACTTTGTTTTATTGTTTCTTGATGTCTCATGGAATAATTAGCTTCCACTTGACCAATTCTAATTTTTAATGAGTCATTTTCTTCATTATATATACATATGTGTGTGTGTATGTGTGTCTTTTACCAAGCTGGTAAACATATTTTCTTAACTTTCTTCCATTGCTTTTCTTTTCCCTATTTTCATCTTATTTGATGTTTAAAATAACTTTTTTGCTCTTTTTACCCCTTTCTTTAGCTTTTCTAAGAATTCTCTTAGTGACTTTGTATTCAATCTACATTTTTTCAGTATTTTCTTGTAGATCTTTTTGAGTTATCTTCTGAGTTTATATCTTACATTTCTTTGTGCTCATATAATTTTTTAATGGTCAAATTCTTTTTAATTGTTGTTTTCTTATCTTTCCAGTCTTTTTTTTTTATTAAGACTTTCTGTTATGCTTTGTTCACTCCTTAGGGAGGTGGAAGAATATTTGCTATGATTTTCTGTTCTTTTATGAGCTTCTATTGTTTTTATAGCTTAGTTGGTGCCAGTAAGTTTTTGCCAGTAAGTTTTTGATGGTTCAAAAGTGCTATGGAGATAATATGGGGACATTTGGGCAGTCCTCTCCTTGCCTGTACTCTCATCCTCATAAAGGTGGTGTCTTTGCTTCCCCACAACCACAACTTCTCCTTTCCATCTTGGAACTGCGACCTGGAACTGGGTAACATAATTTGCTAGAATTGGCAAATGGAATTTGATTCTTTAGTCAGTCCTAGCCCTCCAAACCTCTTCCTGACTAGGTTTTTAGTTACCTTATGGATCCTCTGTACTTGCTGTTACTTCCATTATTGCTATGGCTGTTGTGGCCCACAGCAAGTGCTGCTTTCATCAGGGTCTTACTCCTAACCAGCTTTTAATCCAGCATCTGTATACCTTTCTATCTCTTTGCCTAAGCTGCCCTTGGTTGGAAAAAAAAGTACTGAATATGACTTTTAGCCAGTTATAACTCTAAATTTTATTTCATGTGCTTCTAAAAGTTATTTTGAAAGTTGCATTGGGAGAGTTCAGCAAAAAAAAAAAAAAAAGTGCTCACTTCACCCTCTCATTTTGGTTCAACCCCTCGTAATTATTTTTTTAAATGAGAAATGAGCAACAGAAAAGACATTGAAACCAACTATTGCAATTTTTATTCACTTTAGCCAATGAAAATGAAATTAATTGCCTCAGCATAAAAGACATCAAAACCAGTTATAATAATTTTATTCAATTTAGCCAATAGAAATAAACTTAATTGCCTCAACCTGAATAACAAAAAAGCCCATAAAGCACCACAGTTCCCATTTAACTTAGTTGCTAAGTGCAGGACTGTGGCTGATAAAGGAAACAATGGGTTAGATTATAAACTTCCTTATGAAACCTTACAAAGAAGTACAATAAAATTAGGAATAGTTACATTTCATAAAACAGAGAGAGTCAATGAAGGGCAAATATGGTCTAAAGGAAGCTTGTTAAAATATCCAACTAAACAAAATGATCACAAAAGCTTTCATGTAGAAAACAAGTAAGTTTACAAAAAGAGAAAAATAATAGAAAAGTCTTGTGAAAGCTATTTAAATGAAAACATTTTTTTTACATCATGATGTTGTATCCATCATATTTGGCTCCTAATATTACAGTTCCTTCTATGCTTCTAAGAGAGGTAAAAGTGGCACTAAATAATAGATAGACTATGTGTACATAAAGGAGATTTATTCATGAGATCATATAATTGCCAGGCATTAAGTTCCTGATACACAAACATCTCTGAAGGTAATACCAAGAACATGAGAAAGAATATCCGAGGCTATATTAGAACAAAAAAAGAATGATAAAAAATATTAGTAGTAATCCATATACCAAGTCTATTGTCTGTACAAAGGATTATAAATTCATCTATATACAAATTAAGAACATTCTCAATAAAGATTTTTTATAAGGGACTAGCAGTCTTTCTCAATAGAATAGCAATAGTCTAGGTCTTTATTATTTCCTAATTAATTAAAAGATATATAGAATCTGAAAAAGCATTCTGATTTTTGTTTGTTGATTTACAAATACATTGGATTCAGTAAAATATTGCCTTTCACATATGAAAAAATAACTTTCCAATGATCTCAGGAGAAACACAGAACATGGAGATGTAGATTTGAAAAAGGTATTTGCTACTGTGGAAAAAGAGATTCAACAAGTCCTGTTTAAAGTAGAATAGTGAGGTCTTCCAGGTACCCTTCTCCATTGATTACATTGTTCTCAATTACATTGATCCTCAGAATATCATAGGAATTCCTGGAAGAGATTTGTAATAATTCAAAGTTTGGTCTTTCCCTCCACACAGGAAAAGTCAAGTAATTGAAAAGCATTATATTGTTCAGATTGCAACATAAATTTAGCTGAACACTGTAAAACTCATCCAGCAGATGTGTATATGGAACAAACTGTGCAGAAGGACAAAGAGCTGGTTCAAAGTTGAACATTACGAGAACAGGAAGGGTTGCTTTTGAGAAATTGCAAAGTTCTTTCATTGAGTTTAAGATTCTAAAGAAAGCAAAAGCCAGTATTTTAAATACTATTAATATTCTCTTCCTTTTGCTATAAGGCAGTCAGGCATAGAATAAAACTGCATCAGAGTAATCACAAATATCTATCACATAGAAGGCAACAGAAAAACACATGTTGGGTGTAAGAAAAATAAATCATATAACCAACAAGGAGTTAAAGAATAAGATATACTGAATTGTGTGATAGGAATAAAAAATCTCCTAGTTACAGGGCAAGAATGAAGGATTGTACATAAATAGTCATTGTCCCACTAGTACTGTCACCCTATCAAGAGAAGGCAATGAAAGCTTCCAGAATATTGGGCAGATCTCTATGATAAAACTTTGTAATATATATTTAAGAATGGCATAGAATTGGTGGACAAGGATTGATGAGATCACTGATCCATTTGAGCATTCCCTTACACTTAGCAAAATTCTTGGCATATAACAGGTTGATATTAACTGTCTGTTGGTTGGCTGATTGGTTACGATCCATTTGACACATTCAAAGGTAATGTTTATAAAAATGATCATATTTTAATTCATTTTCATGCTACTTGCATAAACTACTAGTATTTGCTGATATTATAAGAGCAGTGAATAATCAGACTGTCAGAAAAACCAATCTGACAATTTTGCCATGCCATTGTGTCTATTTGAACAATTTATGAAATGAATTATTCAGAACTTTATTTATTCTTATATTGTTTTCCATAATAGTATAAAAAATTGCCAGTGTTGATGATGTTGAGTTTGTAGTATCACTGCAATTCTTTGTTTTCTACCAGAATCAATGATATCCAAGAAAGAACTTCACTTTATATGCATAGAAAAGACCTATAACAAAGACTACGGAACTTTAGTGTAGAATTCATTGTCATGTTGTCTTTTGTTTCTAAACAGAATATTTCATACATCATATGTATATATATATATATATATCCATCTATAATCCAGAATAAATTGTTACTTCTATTTTTTTTTTTTTTTGTTTTGTTTTGTTTTTGGCTAAGCAATTGGGGTTAAGTGACTTGCCCAGGGTCACATAGTAAGTGTTAAGAGTTGCATTTGAACTCTGGGCCTCCTGATTCCAGGGCTAGTGGTCTATCTACTGTACCATTTAGCTGCCCCAATTATTACTTCTTCTGAGGTGGTTTTGCAGCTATACTTTCAAATAAACCAAATATCTAGGTATGATGAGCACCACATATTTCAAATTAAAAGTTATAATGATATTAATTAAACCGTAGAAATTGTTATGTTGGCATATATCTTGAGTTCCACATTTTTGGTTAAAGAATTTAATTTTATTGAACTCTGTAATTAATTTCACTTGTACAAGTAGAAGATTAAATAGAATTTTATTGCTAGGAGATACTCCTACCTTCTGGCTTGTGTGTAGGAAGTAGTTATAGCATTTTTATGAGAACATGCTGAAAAGCACAACAGTCTTGTCTTAGCATCAGTATTTTTCTATTCTGTATTTCTTCCCTCCTAGAAGCAGAGAGCACACTGGACGGGATATGGAGAGATGGGATTAAATATATGTCTTAGGAAGATGAATGAATGGAAATACATTTAATATGTATAAAGCACTGGGCGTACAAATATAAAACCAACATAATGCTGATTTTCAAGAAGCCCATATTCTTATATGGGGAGGCAATCTGTAAGAGATTTTAGCTACAAGTGAGTTGGATGGACACCATGATCATTAGGATTCAGTGGTAAAGTAGATTCAAGTAAAGAATCTTTGATGTACTTCCATTGATAAAATCACATTAATATATGAAGAACCATTTGTAAATGCCAAGAATTTTGGAAGCAAGAATTTTATTTTCTTCCTTTTCAGTCTCTCTCTCTCTCTCTCTCTCTCTCTCTCTCTCTCTCTCTCTCTCTCTCTCTCTCTATATATATATATATATATATATATATATAGTATATATCTATTAACAATATATCATATACATTATATAAAACATGTATCATTATATTATGTAACAATATATATGAAACATATATCATTATATTATAAATAAAACAAAGTTAATATCCCCACAGATATTGGTTCTTTAAATGATGATTTTGGGGTCTGATTGGAAGCAAGTCTAGTGATCAAGAAAGTACTGCTATTCCTGGAATTGGGTTATCTTCCTTGGGACTGAAGAGAAGTATTGCTCAAAGGGATGGTGGTTTGATTTATCTGCTACATACCATTTACTTTCTCTGCCTCAAGGTGACTTGCTATTTTAGAGCAGGGATAAACAGCATGGATTTTAAGGAGACAGCAGAACAGGTTAGAAATATATTTTAATACTTAAGTTGAAAGAAAATGATTCAGGTAGTATAAAGATAATAGAAAAATGGAGCAGATATGAGCTATGTCATCAAAGTAAATGGATAGAATTTGCTGTCTCCTTGAATGAGTTGAAAGAAAAGGAAGTAAAAATTACTGCTATTTAAAGATTTGGTGATTGGATAGATGGTGGTATTATTTTCAAAAATTTCTGAAGTCAGGAGAAAGAACAGGGTTTCTTGGAAAGATAAACTGAAATTTTGATGTGTTGAGTTTCAGATGCTATCCAGAAATCCCTTTGAAATTTGGTACATTTGGAAATGACCAGCTGGAGTTTGGGAAATAATTCTAAACTGTTGGAGTAAGAAATTTTGGAGTTTTGAATGTAGAGGTAATAATTAATGCCATGAAAATAAATGAGATTTCCAAAAAAAATAATCTAGGGAAAGAAAAGAAGGTCTAGGAAAGATCCTTAGGTGATATATCTTTAGAGAGTAAAAGCAGGAAAATGAACTGGAAAAGAGAATAAAGAAAATGTAGATGGGCAGGTAGAAAAGCCAAGAGGATATGTAACCATGGAACTATTAGGTGTTATATTGAATAGAATCTGGGGTTGGAGTCAGGAGGGCTTATTTCAGGTAATTTCTAGCTATGTGACCCTGGACAAATTACTTAAACCCTCTTACCCAATTTCTTCATCTGTAACAGGAAGGGATCACACCCCAAAGTTTCTTAGGTTCCTTGTAGATCTAGATTGATGATCTTATGATCCTATAAAACATGAACAAGTGGGCAGAAATGATATTCAGCAATGACAGATGATACAGAACATAAAAAGAAGATGAAAATATAGCCAAACCTATCGACTGTGGTGATTAGGAGGTAAACCTTGGGGAAGCAGTTTTAGAAAGAGAGAAGTCAGGTTGCTAGGGATTATAAGTAAAAAAGGGAGATGATTCAGAGAGAGTCGATTCTTTCTGGAAATTTAGCAGTGAAAAAGAAGATGGAGATAGAATAATAGCTTGAGACATTTCCCATGACTTGAAGAGAATTTGATATTTGAAATCAACTGAAATTATAACTAGGTCTCAGTTTGCCATCGACCAGTTATGTGATTTTTGAACAGATCACTTAGCATCCTCGCACACCTCAGTTTCCTCATTTGTCAAATTGTGAGGAAGAGGTAGATGGTTTCAGTAATCCCTTCAAATTTAAAATGCTAGGTAGTAGAGTGGAGGAAAAAACTTCCAGTTAAAGTCATCCAATATATATTGAACAGTAATGATTATTATTTTAAAAAAAGTTTTTATTATAGCTTTTTACTTATAAGATATATGCATAGGTAATATTTCAGCATTGAAAATTGCAAAACTTTTGTTCCAACTTTTCTCCTCTTTCCCCTCACCCCTTCCCCCTAATGCCAGGTTGACCAATACATGTTAAATAGATCATTAATGATTATTAAGACAGTGTAGTGCTAGGCTTTGAATATTGAGAGAGAGAGAGATATAGACAGAGCAAGAAAGAAAAGAGAGTGAAAGAGAGAGAAGAGAGAAGAAAAAGGAGGAGAAAGGGAAGGAAGTAAAAAAATTAAGAAATATATACATATATATGTATATATATATGTTTATATGCATATAAGTGTAAATGTGTGTATGTATATTTTGTGCATATGTTCATAGATATGTAACAACAAAGTTGATACAAAATAATGAAGAAAGGAAAGGAAGGACTGGGGAAGGAAAGGAAGATTGTGTTTCCTTCAATACTTACTGTGTGGGCGGATCTTATTAAGTAAAGGCTGATCCTTTCTGAAGCAGTTTTCTGGCTCAAACGAGGAATAAAATCTATATTCCCTTCATTTCAGTGCAAAGTATTTGGGACTGAGCTGTCCAAATATTCACTTCCTCTTTAAAATTGTTATTGTACCTGTGTCTGCAGACTAAGTGTGGGCAATCAGCAGATGATTCCAATAATAATTCTCCAGAGCAGCCTTCTGCACTGATAACCAGATAGCTGCTAAATTCTCTATTTCATTTCCCTCAATATGCAGCCTAAAATCATATGTGCTACTTTGTCTTCAATAATTATGGATCGCATTCTGAAGATGACCAGCATTTTTCTGGCTTTCCTTATCAGTGAGTCTATATTTTTTTAGTGTGCCAAAAGGAGTTGGGAAAATTTCTGACTTCACGATATGGGATATGGGGAATGATCACTCCAGGATACATGCCTAAGACAAACTATAAAATAAGATCTAGCCATGAGTGAAATAAGGGGAAAGGTAAGGAGAAGATGAAGGAAAAGGGGAAGGGAAGAAGAAGGGAAAGGGGAAGGAGAAGGAGGAGAAGCAGAAGCAGAAGTAGAAGCAGTAGAAGAACAAATAACAAGAACATGAAGACTACAAATAGTGTGCTGTGCTTGGAATTAAGAAGAGCTGAATTCAAATTTTGCTGCTTACATTTTTTTATTGTATCAGCTTATCAATAGCATTTATTAAGTGTTTACTATGTGTCACCACTGTGTTCAATGCTAGGAAATATAAAGACAAAGAAGGAAACAATTCCTATTCTCAAGGAGCTTACATTATATTGAGAAAGACAAACATATATATAGAAATACATTTGTTGTACTACAACAATATTAGTTAATGATAATAATAATAATAAGCATCTACCCAATGCTTACTATGTGTCAGGCATTTTGCAAAATTATCTGATTTGATTCTCCTCATAACCTCGTGAGGTAGGTACTACTATTATATCTATTCTACACTCAAGGGAACTGGAAGCAAATAAAGGTTAAATTATTTGCATATCTTTACATAACTAGTGAATATCTGAGCTCACATTTGAACTCAGATCTGTCTTTCATACCCAGCACCAGCTAGTTTCGTCTGTAGTAAGAAACTTCTCCTTCCTCTTCCTTTCCCCTTCTCATACACCTTCTTCTTACCTTTCCCCTCATTTCACTCATGGGTAAACCTTATTTTATGGTCTATCTTAGGCATGAATCCTAGGGTGATCATTCCCCATATCCCATACAATAAAGACAGAAACTTTCCCAACTCCTTTTGGCACACTAAAAAAAGTTATTTAGGAAGGGAGGACATTAGAAGTTGGGTACATTAGGAGAAAAAAGTGGTATATGAGCCTCATTCTGAAGGAAAATAGAAAGTCTAGGAGGGTGAGGGGGGAGTGAATGCAACATTCATCATTATTTGTTCCTGTCATATTAGCCAATCTGACAGGTGTGTAGTGATATCTTTTCTGAATATTTTAAGTCATTGGACTTGACATACGGAATTATTTCAATACCTTAGTGGGAAAGAATGATGTTTTCTTTCATATTTCTTTGATGTAATTTTCATGTATTTATTATTATTTGTGCATGTCTTTTCTCCATCTCCTCAACCAAAAGATCAAAGTCTGTGCCTTATCTTAGCTTCATATCTTTTTTATTAGGCAGCTGGGTAGCATAACTGATAGAAAGTGGATCTTGGAGTCAGAAAGATCTGAGTTGGAATCCTCAGACTTAGATACTTACTGCCTGTGACCCAGGCAAATACATTAATCTGTTTCAGTTTCTTCATTTATAAAGTGAATTCAGTAATAATACGTATCTCCCAGGGCTGTTGTGAGGAACATTCTATACTACTATGGAGAATATGCCCAATTCAATACCAATTTCATCTATAAAAATATGGCTTTGAACTGATTTTGGATATATACTCTTAATTACTTAATATAGAAAGGGAGACAGACAAAGGATTTCTCATTTCAATGATGTGCAGATAATGTATGTAAAGTGCTTCATACACTTTAAATAACTATCAATTCTTGCTGTTATAATTTTGGTGACTTGAATCGTTGAATCAAAACTTGCCTTATTAATTTTATTTTCTGCAATTTGCTATAATTAATGTTAGTCGTATTGAATGTCAAATGACATAAATAGATTTGAAAATTACAAATAGCTCCCCAAATATAAAGTTGTTAAGTGAACTTTAAGTGGTATCTGAAATAAAGCATTTAAAATTTGATCAATGAAAAATGTTTGGTCTTGGCCCCAGATGTTCTGATCATGTTAGAAATTGTGCTTCTAATTAAAAGTATGTTCTGGCGCCAATTTGAAGAAACTTTGTTTTATTACAGGAAAGCTCAATTATATAGTCAGAAAGAATGTTTGTGCTCTAGTGGAACTGAAAGGCATGAGGAGAAAATGTTCTGCTCTCAACTGAGACTGCTCACTAAAATATGGTTACTACAGCATATTAGAGGCACACAGTTTTGTTCCTGTTAATATTGAAGAAATGTAAATAATCATGGAGACAAGAAAGAGGCCTTGCTAATCAACTGTTTTCTTTGGAAACTGGATGGCTTGAATTTATTACACAATTCTCAACTAAATCTATCATCCCGTGAAATGAATTACTTCAGTAATGTTAGCCCATGCTTGGTGAAAACAAAGCATAAGATTATAAAATGCATTATGTATTTTTTTTCTCTAGAGATTAACTGGAAACCCCAAATCTAATTTTGAAAATATGTGTGTGTGTATGTGTGTGTGTGTCACTCTCTACTGGATTAATAAAAGAAGACCCTTCTTGAATTTATACTTTTAGTAGCACAGCAAGTCTCATCACTTGTATTTTAACCATTTGCTCTTATAAATCAAATAGCCTAGGGCTCATGGGAAGGATCAAACAGACTGAAGAGCAAGAATCATTTTTATTACTTTGATCTAGGAATAATACTCTGAATAGACAGAGAAAATTAGAATATTTATTTGAAGTAATGAGAACAAAACAGTTGAACATACTGTCTATTATTCCGTTATCAATGATGTCTGTCAAACTCATTAAATCCAACTACCTATCCAGTTAGGCCCAAGGATATGAAAAATAAAACCCTAAGATTATAGTCTCAAATCTTCCCAAGGATGGAGATTAAGGAATGTAGGAATTACACTTCTGTCACTCAAATGAATTTAATTGAAGAACAACTAATGCCTTATCAATGGTAAGCTGGGACTTCAGATACCTAAATCTTTTCTACAATAATTTTATTATATTTATTTTATATATGAAATATAACATATTTGTTATATTATACATAATAATGTACATTGTACATTATAAACTATAATATTACCATTAAATTACAAAAATTAAAAAAACATTAATTTTTCATATGAAAAATATATGCCCCCCATAATAAATTACAGATAAATCAACAAATCTAATTTAAATCCATAATTTACTCAACAAATATTTTAAAGGGCTGATAGTATAGAAAGATCCAAGGACTCTATAGACTTTTAAACTCATTTTTAGAGGGATATAGTAGAAAAATCAAATCAGAATCATTAGGGTATAATACTTGAGACATATCTGCATCTAAGAAAGTCAAAAGAGAAAATTAATAGAGTGGGAAGCTTTGATTGATTTCAGTTGGACATTTTCAAAGTCTGTGCATGTGTATGTTTTAATTTCTAATTTGGCATTTTTCCTATTTCTTAAATGAGGCTTAAATTTGGGAGAAATTGTAGGAAAAGATAAATAAATAAAACATTTTACATCCCGGCAGGAAAAACTCTTTAGTTGGCTCTACTTCGTTTTTTTCCCTAGTTTCCTGTTTTGCCAAAATTTGTCTCAATTCTATGTGTTTATCTAGAGTTCTGAAATAATCTGGTGATTCACTAGGGGATTACTGGTCCCTTGTCTCTATTGGCTTAGATGTAGAAATACATACTTCTTCCCCTTGAGAGATACTAAAATTCATTTAGGGTGCAAGAAAATAATTTTTACTAGGAAACATAATAAAAACCAAATGTCGAAAGAATTACTTGTAAAAGATACAATTTTGTAGAACCATCAAACCACAGAATTGTAATGGACCTTTTCCATCTGTGCTTTGGAATATATATATATATATTTTTTTTTTTTTTTCCTTCCCAATTTTTATCAGTATTGTTCATTTTTTGCAAGTTAATGAAATACTCTAAAAGTTAACCAAATTCAGATATGCCCAGAGAAGTGGACTCTCTTGTAGGGGGCAAATATGAGCTCTATCACTTATTAGAGAAAGGTCCAAAAAGACATGTTTCCAAGATTGAATCTATTTGGTCCTTCAAGAACACTAGTTTAGGAGCTTAATTTAACACCCAACTGAGATAAATGTTTTTGCAGTAAATTTGGAAGCCTCAGAGTTTAGGCGTCTTCCAATAATAGGATTGACTGTTCTTTAATGTTCTGGTGGTTCTAGAAAAATTAGCCAGGATTAGTACAGTGAACAAATACCATATTGTCTTTAAAGGGGCTACTAAAATGCCTTAAAATCTCTAGAATTTTTTAACAATATGGTCCTAGATTAGTTGAATCTTAAAATGGAGATACACACCATTTATTGGCTTGATCTTCCTGAGTTCCTTTGAATTTGTCTTTTTGTTTCCATTGATTATTTTCTTCCTCTGCTTCTTTTTAGATTTTTAACACTTCATTTTTGCTACCTTCTTTTTTGCTCTCTTTTTTCTTACTCTTCCCCTTCAGACTTTTTTTGACTTGGTGACAATGTTTATGAAATAAATACCTGTTGCCTCATTTTAGTTTTTGTTTAATTGATGCTACTTCACTTTTTTAATGTACTACCTAAATTATCTGTCTTTACAATTTAGTATCAGCATATTACCTTGATGTCCACTTTAGATTAGGCCTATATTATTCTTGAATAAGCAACTAAAATTATCTTATAATTTGTGTTTGCTGCAAAGAATACAGATTTGTCTTTTAAAAGTGCTGGTAGAAAAATGTCCACTGTCTTTAGTGGATGTCCTCAGGATATTTAATAGTTGAAAATGGCTGTGATTAAAATACACCTTCAATAATTAGCTAGTAATTGACCTGCTTTGTTTGAGTCAGATTAATATTTGGCTAAGACTTTAATCTTAAATAAGAAGATGTAAATCCACTGAGAGAAGGGGTTTATATTGATATTTAAGGTCATTGACAGTCTTCTTAAAAAGAGTGAGAGAGCAGTTCTTCTGTCAATTTAAAATTTATATTCTATGATTTAAAATTTATACAAATATATATATAGATCTACGTAATTATATTTATTTATATACATGGATATATCTCATATATGTATACATGTATATATTTTTGTGTATTGTATATTTATGTGACATGCATACATACATAGATCTATATACACATGCATATATACATTATATATACATATGCATACATAATTATATCTACACACATATATACATACACACATAAATATATATATATGATTTTTTTCTACACCTGTCAAAAATAATTCTTTCACACTTTATTGAATAGGAAAAGACTACATAGTTGTTAATGAGAAGTACTTGGCTGAAGTGAAAATAACTTCTGATGGGCTTCAAAGAGAACCTACTGGTGGCAAAGCAGAATTACCTACTGGTTTATAATTAACTAACTTCCAATTTTCTTCAAATCTCTTATGTCAATACAAAACAGTTTTATTATAATTATTAAGCAATGGTCCTTGACTTAAATGGTAAAGCTGGAAACAATCTCCTATTTTGGAATAACATTATCATGATTTATGCCAACTCCTAGTTAATTGGTCTACAGAGAAATTTGTAGATGGTTATCATTAATTAGGCTTAAAGACAGAGCTTGGTGGCAGCCTATGGCTATTTTAAATGGGTGAATATGAATGAAGCACACCTGATAAATCCTGTATTTTTAATCTTGCCATTACTTTGCCTACTTTTTAAATTATTTTGCACATTTTGGAAGGACTTATGAACATGTGAACAAGAGGATAAAAGGGGATAATGCTGGACAGGTCATTCAGTGTTAGATATGAAATGCCAAGATAAAGTACTTGGAAGTTTTCCCTCAATGTAGATCTATTAAAGATTTTGAATGCATAAGTATAACAATAACATTCATATAGTGATTACTCCATGGCAGACATTGTGCTAAATGTTTTACAATTATTATCTCATATGAGATTCACAGGTAGGCAGGTGCCATTATTAGTCCTATCTTACAAATGAGATAACACAAACACAAGTTAAATGACTTGCCTAGGGTCATGCAGTGACACTCTTGAACTGGATATGAACTTAAATCTTCTTGACTCCGTTCTAAGTGATCTGTCCAATCCATAATCTAACTACCCCTAAGGATAACAAAACAAAACTGTTTTTTCAAAAGATTATTTGGATAGAAGAACATAGATGGATTCCTGTGAAAGAAACAGAGTAAGAAGACTGTGTAGGAAGTTATTTCAGTGACAGAAATAATAACATTTAGCTACCATTTATATAGCATTTTAAAGTTTGTAAAGCACTTTGTATATACTATCTCATTTGATCTAAACAGACCTAACATAGAAGGTCAATTTCTATCTAATTGTAATGTATTTTGTCAAACATATCTACAGTTATGAAATACCCTGAAGACAATAATCAAAGATAGAGGACAACTTTATATTAATGTGGGTTTTAACAATTCGGTTATATCCCTTTTGTAGTAATTGCAAAGGTGAGTAAGCTAGGGTGAGAGTGCTAGGAATGGAAAGCATCAGGACTTTTGAAGAGCAATAAATAGAACGAGGTAACTGGAAGACAAATTTAAGGGCAAAAACAATGATGATGTGTAAATTTCAAGCCTCAGTATCTAATGCTGGTATGGAAGTATTAAATGATATATGGAAGACAGGAATGAGGTCTGGGATTTGAAGAAAGGACATAATATATATTTAAGACATTGCATTTAAGACATCAGCAACGGAAATGTCCAGTGGACAACTGGATATAGGTAAGGACTGGAATTGTAGATTGTGGAGATCATTCACACCCCAAAATTTGTGGAAGCTATGGGAAAAGTTGAGTTCTCTGGAAGAAAATATGTATGGAAAGATCAGAGTTGCAGATAACTTTTAGGAATAACCATATCTAAGAGCTAGTGGTCAGGAGAAGAGCTGCTGAAGGATACAGAAAAGGAACCACTATCTCAAGTTAAGTTAAAAAGCATTTATTAAGTACTAAGTAAAAGGAAAAAGCATGAGAGAGAAAAAAGAATAGTGTTTTAAGAAGAAGAAAATGGTTGAGAATGTCAACTGCTGAAAAATTTGAAAGTAAATAAGAATTGAGGAGAGATCCCTTGCCACCTAAAATGGGCATATTAACAATTTTTCATAAAAAATTTGCAAAGATGAGAAAACAAAGATAGGAGTTTCTATCGGCTGAAACTGCATTGGTTAATTTTTGGGGAAGATGCACCATTTGTGACTTACTTCTCTACACATTTCTTAGAAACAGCCTCTCAGCAGAGCTCTGCAGTGTCATCTAGATCATGGATATACAGATATCGTAAGATACATATACAAAGAGGACTGTAGCCCATTGTAGCAGAAAACTTTAGTAAAAGGGACTCAGGAAGCTGAAATTCCCAATCTTGATTAATGAAATAGAAAGAATTTTTTTTTCTTTTTTCATTCCTTCAACTTACCTTCCCCCTCTCTTTCCTTCCTTCCTTCTGCCTCTGCCTGTCTGTCTCTCTCCCTTGTCTCCTTCTCCCCCTCTGCCCTCTATTCCCCTATAGATGATAAACTAAAGAATTCTTGAGGCCTTCTTTATTTCTTGGATGTGTGGGAAGCAAAGTAGCATATAGGTTGTGTTTCTGTCACATCTTAACTTCAAAGTCTGCCATCCATTCCTTTTCCCATCTTTGTCTTTCCTGAGACCTGGACAAGTGAACACAATAATTTCCAGTGAATCTCATTTAGATTTTGTGTAAGTTTTTACCTTATACTGCTAGTGTCCTCCTGCTATATTGATTTTCTCCAGTTTATCCTTTATGTAGCTGTTTTCATCTTTCCCCATTAGACTATGAACTTCTTGAAAAAGGGACTTTCTTTTGACATTTTTTAAATATTCCCATCAGTCAGAGCATGGTGAGTGCTTCATAAATTCTTATTGACTGACTGCATATTATGAATATGTATTTCTCACAGTATTTTTTATTTAGAGAGGATTTTGTAGCCAAAAGCAGGAATTAAGCATGAAGGAGTATGATTAATTATTTTCATTTTAAGAAAAAGCCTAGAAACTCAAAGAAATATCACAGCACTAATTTATCTAATAGAGATGTAGGTATAATAGTTCTAGCATCTTGCCTAGAAAATATTTCATTATGATTTCTTTTGGTTGACACCAAAATTTTCCTTTAATTGACTGAGATCAAGTAGGTATTGTACTTTTAACTAATTCTTTCCATCTAAATACCTAAACACTAAGAAATGTATTCCAAGGATCAGTACAAGTATTCAGTGACAAATTTTAATGAAGTTAACAAAAGTGTTACTAAAGACATAACACATTTTGCACAGCCTTCTAAAATTAAACATGTATAATTAAAAGGGCATAGTTTTTGTATGTGCATGTTGTATATATGTGTTTTTGCACTAGCTATAACTGATTAGTGAAAAACAGAGTTTTAAAATAGTTGCAGCAATTTCTAAAGTGTCATATATCCTTTTCCTTTCAATTCCCAGCAAAGAATTATATATGTGAACATGTCTCAATTCCTTGAGCTATTGCCCTAGCCAGAAGTCATGAGTGTGAATATAAATAAGCATCTTTGTTGTCTTAATACTGGGCAAATATGAAGTGCTATTCCTTGAAGGATATAATATTACTATCTTATCAAAGTTCCAGAAATAAAAGTCAGCTGTAGGGTAGACAGGTCAGTATCCACTTCTTCAAGAAATCCCACCACATACTCTTAGTCTTTGTTGCCCCAGTTGTATCATTACTTGAAAAACCAGTTCATGTCCTGCTAGATATATAGCTAACTGAAATGCTACACATTGGAGAGAGAACAATCACTTTAATGAAACCTAGTTCACTTAATTCGCAAATCTTCTTTGTCTTTGTAGTGCATATAGTCTTTAGAACTGCTTTCCCAATCAATTCACATAGATTTATTGAATCTCAGAACTTGTCTCTTGTTCCCCTTAAGGTTTTAGCAGTATCCTTGAAGAATAGGAGGGTCTCTAATAATTCTCTCTCATGAATTCTCATCCAATATATTTCTTTTAGTATCACCAATTAATATTGTTCCAAGCATCTACCCAATTGCCTTAATATCAAGTAATCAGTTAATGTCTCCTAACTTACATCTATTGGCTTTTACAAGGGGATACTAAAAAGTGATAGTAAGATTTGAGCACAAAAGCCTCAAAAAACTGAGAGTACATCTCTTCTACTGCCTTGAATGAGGGTTTCCCAATATATCCCCTCCATATAATAGCCAGATTGTATAGAGCTCTGGAATATTACAAAGCTTCCTCAGTAAAAACCATAGTAATTTGGAAAAGATCATTTTGACCATCACATTGTATGACCAACACATAAGGTAAGAAAAATACTTTTTGCCAATTGCAGTAATACATGAATAAAGATAGTTATCTTGAATAGACACCAAAGATGATAATGATCTGAATCCAAAATTGAGTCATAGGAATAAGTTCAATTCAGTAAAATCTGAGACATTGAACAGAAATTTCAATGACCCCCAATTGTTAACTGCCACAAAAGCCTATTGCAATTCCTTTGGTGATGTTATATGGCTGTGAATCATGGAGCAGCATGGTCCTAAAGTACTAAGATCAAGAATAATTCAAATGATAATAGAAATATAAGTATTAGTGGTTAGATATGACAGGTATTCATAGTTCCCAGTATTTTATCAGTGATTTGAATGTTAGAAATAGAAAAAAAAAGAGTTAGGCTACTCAGTTAGCTAAAATCAATCTGAATATGACATGGGACATTAAAATAACTCAATACAATAGATGTTCAGTCATTTTTGTTAACTCTTCTTGAGCCTATTTTTTTCTTGGCAAATTTCCTTCTTCAATTCACTTTACAAACTGAGGAAAACATGGTTAAGTGACTTGCCTTGGCTTACACAACTTGTATGAGGCTACATTTGAATTTAGGATGATGTCTTTCCAATTTCTAGGATTAGCATGTTGTCCATTGAGCTACCAGTAGGGACTCATCAACAGGTATAGGTATATTTTATCCTTTCTTTATCTCTAGCTTTATATATATATATATATATATATATATATATATATATATTTCTTTATGTATTTTGATATTTCTGTATTATTTCCATCTCAAGTTCTATTATATATATCTTTATTATTATATTTTCTTTAAAATATTTCTTTTACTTTTAATTTATGGAATAGAATGAGCATTGTCATTAATTAAAAAAATGATTACATATGAAATTGCAAATCTATTATATACAATTTGCTACTTCTTTTAAATATATAATAGTTAAAATGTAATTTTTTTTCTTTATTTTTTTCTCCTCCCCATTGAGTATATTGGCTATCACATGAGACAAATGTACATGTGGGTACATGTATGTAACATCATTTTATACATCTTCTATTTATCAGTTTTTTCCCTCTTGTTACAGATAGTGTTTTCCTTCATATGTTCTTTATAGTAATTTGGGTATTAAAGAAAATGACTTAGTTACTCAAAGTTGTTCTTAGAGCAGTATTATTGTTTCTGCATGCAATATTATCTTGATTCTGCTTATTTTGCTCTTCATTATTTTGTGTAAGTCTATCTATGTATTTCTGAGCTTATCATTTCTTATACTCCATTAGTATTCCATTATAATCACATACTAACTTGTTCAGCTATTCTACAATTGACAGATATCTTTGCCACTGCAGAAAAAGCCACTATGAATGTTTTAGAACAATAGATTCTTCTCCTTTCCCTCAATCATCTTTGGAAATAGACCTAGTGCTGGTCACCAAGTGATAACAAATGATGAAAATAATAACCTCTCTTAATAGTGTCCCATATGACCTTTTGATTTGAGTGATAGCTTCTTCGTCTTGTTTGGTTAACTTCTCCTGTTTGTTGTTTATCCTTCATTCTTGAAGAGGACCATGACATCAGGAGGTGATACCATGACATGCAAATGAATTGTATTTAAGTGATGAAAGACTGTGCAAGGTCACCTTTCTCACTTTCCCTCCAAAGTCATCTGGGTCCTGTGGGATGATATAGATTGTTAGGATTCTTTCAGATGTTATGGGCCAGAACTTGAGACAGGGTAATATGCTTGGTTCACACCTTTAAAGGAGTTCAAACCTTTAAAGGATTTTGCTCATTGGTCCACACATGAGATTCACACTTTTAAGAGAGAATACTTTTAAGGAGCTCCCACAAGCCCAGGGAGTACCCACAAGCCCATTCTCTGGGAGGATATAAGGAGCCAGGATTCAGTGGGAAGGGTCAGAGTCTGGATTGAGTCAAGGAGATGACTTCCTGGGAGAACTTCAGGGGACTTTGGAGGAGAGGACTTTGGGAGATTCACAACTAGGATTGACTTCTGGGAAACCCACAATCCCACACTCTTGGAGGCAGAGTAAGATTTCATTTCCACTTCAACGTTTGTGCTGGCTGGAGACATTCAGACAAGAGCTCATGGTTACCAAAGAGAGAGGAAGGCCTCTAAGAAAGCTAGCCAAGCCCCAAGTGAAGGAGACAAGTTTGAAGGATACAATAAAAGGATCCAGACTTTAACTCCTGACTACCTCCAGAAGCTCCTCAAAGAATCTGCTCCCAGAGAATGATCACAATCTAGAGAAACAGAACATCACAGTAGATCAAGATAGCTTGGATGTGGTGGGAGACCTTAGCTTTTTTAAACAATCTTCCACAAGTCTCAGTTTAACTGAGGCTACACCCATTCAGTGATTAAGGCTTGGTAGGTTCCTTCAAGCCTTCCCAGCATGTTTGCCCTTTCCCAACTCTTTCTTCACCTGCAAATGAAGTTTTAGTGTTTAAATATTACTTTAACTCTACTTTGCTCCTTACTAATGGTAGCAACTTCTTTGTTGCTGACCTCAAGTTCAAGTTCCATTTTTCTTTCTTAGCCTTCAGAGCAATCTCCCAAGCTATGGCCATTTACCTTTTTCCTTTACTCTTTCTCTTCAGTTTCTGACAGACAATTGAACACGCAATTATATAGAATCTTCTGTCTTAATGCCTAAAAAATCTTCATCCTTTCTTTCTCTCACATTGAAGATATATGATAACTTGGTCTTGGACCCAACAGTTTCCTTTAAAAGTTAGTGTGTTACAATAGAATGAGGATTAAATTTAGAACCTGGTTTGGAATTTCAGTTCTTCTATTTTCTACTCATGTGACCTCTAGATAGGCATTTAATCTCTCTGGGACTTAGTTTCCTTATCTTTAAAATGAGGGGAGGGTGGACTAGATGGCCTATAAGAACATTTTCTTCTCTAAATCTATTATGTTTTTGACTTTCAGTAAATATTCTAGCAATTTACTTTTTTTTTTTTTTTTTTAAGAGGAGAGTCATTGTTTTGGTATATTGTTTATATCTACATAATCAAATATACGTTGAGGAAATCCATGCTTATTTCCCCCTCCTCAAATAGAAGAAAAACATTTCACGTTTGCCCTTTTCCTATATACTTTATATTCTTTTCCATTCTCAGTGATGTCTTACGTATTTGGTCCTTTCCACAGCTGTTGCAGTTACCCTGGAATGTGAGTCCCTAATCATATATGGTCTCCAAAAAACTGAAATTCCTATTCCTTTACTGAACATTTTTCTCCCTAGTACTCCAAACTCAACAAATTCCATTATTCTCTTTTGCACTTGGTCATCATTTTATTCATTTCTACATTGCTTCTCTCCTTTTCAACTAATATGTCATAAAAGAAAAATTGGTTTCAAAGAGTACATAAGGCAAATGTTAACAACATGATTGGAATGTTTCAGAGAAGGGATGCAATGTAATTTTACAGGTAATTTTTATTACATGCCTTATTATTATATTATTGTGAATTCTGTGATAAAACAAGTTGGAATTGTCTGATAAAACTGCTCATTTCCAAAGCTAAGGGTAAGTAGGAAGAGAGGACAATCAACTGTTTGCGAAGGTTTATTTTTGTTCCTGTGAATGTTAGATGGAACACTTTCTAGATTTACAGAAGCTGTGTTCTCACCCCGAATGTGTAAAGTTATGTCAGTATCAATGGCAAGTACATGAAGAAACACAGAAGGGAAGATGAGAGGAAGAGCACATGCAGAAATACAACTTGTTAATTCCTCCCCCTCCTTCCAAATGTGGTTCAAATAGTAATATGATAATCATTTGTTGTTTTAGATGCATGTTAACATTAGTCCACTAGTATTCGCATCCTTCCATTTCTTGTCACTTCCTTAACCCAAGCCTTCTGAGTTGAAAGGTCTCTTATGAACTGTGTACCCACAGAGAGAGGAATCTCATTCCATTGAAATTGTCTGCCTTGGAAATCGGAAAGGTGTTGACAGTCTCTTTCATCTATTTCTTTTTTTTTTCCTTGGGGAGAACAATTGAGACTTTTTTGGATAATGAAACATCTGAATCAAGGAGAAGACATGATTTTCATCTAATTCTCCTGTAACGTCCTTCGTTCACACTTCTTCAAGTCACTCAGACAACAGTATTATCTTTGCCACTATCCAACATTTCCTCTATCTTTAATTACTTCTTAATATCATCTAAATAAAGGTATGAAACTCATTCTGTCAATCATGAGAATTCAGGACAGGACACGAATTTGGGGGATGAAACAAGATCTTGGGTTAATTGTCCAATATGTAATAACCCTAGCTCACAGATCATAGGATTTAGAGCTGGAAATGATCCTAGAGGCTGATGTGTTCACATCTCCCCCTCCCCATTTTTCATCTTAGAAGGATGAAGCATCCAATTTAAGGTCAAAGAAATAGCATATGATTAGAGCTTTTACTCTAATTCCATTACTTTTTGTATTTCCCATCCTTCTAGGGGACACTGTAGGTAGTATACTGACTTGTATTCAGGACTCAGAAGTTAGCTGTATGGTATTGGGAAGTCATTTAACTTAGCCTCATTTTCCTCATCTATAAATTGAGTATAATAGCACCCACTTTCCAGAGATATTGTGATGATCAA
The DNA here is from genome assembly GCF_048593235.1 of Sminthopsis crassicaudata. Lineage (NCBI taxonomy): Eukaryota > Metazoa > Chordata > Mammalia > Dasyuromorphia > Dasyuridae > Sminthopsis > Sminthopsis crassicaudata. The sequence continues at coordinate 34,436,876 of NC_133622.1, forward strand.
ATGAAATATTTGAGAAGTATTTTAGAAATCTTGAAATGTTTTATAAATGCTAGGTATTATGATGGTTATTGATGATGAGGATGCTGATGATGAGGATGATTGATGATTGTTAAGTTACAAGAACTCTTTGTAATTTCAATAATGTGCTGCACTCTTGCTGTGGGAAGCCCTTCTAATGATGACTTGCAACCCATCTTTTTTGAGATAAGAGGATACTGATCTACAATTTTAGTCATAACAGTAGAGATTTACTTAATATAACTTATTTAATTATTATTTATGTATCATTTATGCTGGAACTCTGTCTTCCCAGAAATCAGCAGGAGTCAGGATCACTAAACGTCTTTATTCTTGACCTTTTACTGTCACCCTCCAACACCAGGTCACGAGTTCGAGAGAGCATGAGTTCCTCAACCCAAGTTTCTCCTCCTCCTCCTCCTCCTCTTCCTCCTCCTCCTCCTCCCACACAAGTCACTTTCCCCTCTTTGTTCCACCAATCAAGTCAGCACAGAACAGCTGGGGAGGGTCAACCTTCAAACAAGTTAATAGGGAACTGTCCAATTGGCAATTAGTCTCACGTGCTTCATTATCAAGTGCATTGCTCAGTTCTAGCCCTTTACACGTTTATATGTTATTATATCATTTACCTAATTATAATTTACAATTCACTTGATATAACAAAAATTATGATAGCCACAGACCACATCAGTAGGAAAAAACCTCCCAAAAATTTGTGGCAAAAGCAAAACACTGCCTCCTCCCAAACCCCTATGGAAGAAAAGTTATGAGTAGGGTTTCCCCTTACTTGTTAACCCAGTCCTGACCCATGAGTCATCCTAAAGAAGTTGCAGCTGTCTAGATTATAACTTGTTTATTGACTCAGGAAACTTATAATTTAGGAATTTTTTCTTGAATGAAAATTCTCATCTACTCAGTGTCTAGAAGAGGGCAGGGCTCCAGGCAACAGGTGAAAGAGCATTTGAGTCATCCATACCACAATGTCCAATTTCCTGCAAGAGAAGGCATATGTTAGCCTTTCATCCCCTAACCCATTTGTATCTCCCAGTATTCTTTTTAATAACACTATTTTAATGGATTCATCTATTTCATCAGTCCCTAAGTATCTCAGTAGAAAAGAGCAAATGGAATTGCATAAGGTGGGGCAATATTTCTTCCACTAATTTTAATGATTCGAGAAACCCTGTACAGAAAGCTCGGTATGCTATATTCTACTCGACCCTCTATTTATCATACTTCTTTGCTTCTCTATAAAATGTTATCATCATGATTTTATTTGTACAGTTGGATATGTCACTTTACAGAAGTCTTCAACTTTTTGTGTTCTTCAATTTTCTTTATTTCTTGTGGTATAATAACATTTTTTAGTTTTTACAGGCTATGATTTGTTGACTTTGGATTCCCTTCTAGAATTTTGCCATTTTAAATGGCATTGAAAATGATAATCCTATATTTTTTTACATATAGGTAATATTTTTTCTTTTACTAATATCCTTATATTTATAGAACAATATGTTCAGTCAATTCCAATCATTAAATATATTCTCTATTTCTAATAGTTTGCCAGCCCAAAAAACTGCTATGATTTTCTTTTTTGGTGTATATTGATCTCTTACTCATTTTTTTATTTTATATACATTCCATTATGTGAAAAATATAGAATAACATTTTTATAGAATGAAATTAATTTTATCTCTTGAAATTTCTGTTTTTTAAATAGATAAAATTATCTTTTCTATATTTATATATTTACCTTTTTATTTTCTTCTTTTTCATTGAGTAATTTAAAAATTAAAAGAAAACATGGCTTACATGATTCTGAGATACAATCACTATATTCATGATATTGTCTGAGATATGGAAATCCCAAACCAACTCAATGTCATGTCTGCTACCCTTAACCACCTGCCTCCTTCTTATTCGATGTTTGATATTTCAAGAGAGAAGATTTTAATTTGCTCTAGCTCTTCAATCTGGAATGGAGTCAGGTTCTTCCACTATCATGATTCCCATTTTTACAAACTTCCACACTCCTCATAGGGCATTCTTTAGTTAGCTGAAATCCTTTATTCAATTATCACTTGGTCCTTCCCCACCTTCCAATCATCTCAATTTGCTCATGTATTCACTTTTTCCTTCTCCACTCCTGGAATTTACCTTTCTTCTAGACCAGAAATACCTTATTCCGGTCTCCTTTGTTTCTAAAGACATCAAGGTGTCATAGCTGGGAGGTTCTTATCTATATTGTTGGGCTTAATAGTAAGAGATACTTCAAGGGAAACAAAAATAAGTTACACCAAATACCCCTGAAATCTTCAATACTGCAGACTACTATTTGTTCCCAGTTCCATACATTCAAGTGTTTTTTCCTACATAATTCCTTTAATATTTCCTTAATCCAAAATACACCATATTTAAGTTTATCAGCAGTTAAAAGGCAGATGTATAGGGACCATTTGCCCTACTTTTTTTTTTTTTTTTTGCTTAGGATTTCTCAAGAAAACCTTATCTCCACAGACTTGCCTAAAACTTGAAGCCCATTCCCCACCCAATGGAGGGGCATCAGACATTAAAGGGTCATGTAAAATATTCCTAAAAATTTCTACTAACTTGTGTTTTTCTGGCCCAGAATTATTCAACTGTCCAAAATATATTCACACAGGCAACCGGCGACTTGCTGTTTGGTTTAATTCATAACTTCATGAGTTATAAATTATTTTCCTTATGGGTAAGGGTTCTTAACTTGACTTTTGTGAACTCTTTTAATTTTTTGATAACTATATTTCAGTATAACTGGTTTCATTTATAACCCAATGGGTTTTATTTTATATATTTAAAACATTAATCAGAGAAGGGAACAATAGGCTTCACTAGGGTGCCAAATACTTTTCCTCCTTCCCTCCCTCTTCCTCCCTCTCTCCCTCTCTCTGTCTCTCTCTGTCTGTGTCTCTGTCTCTCTCTCTCATTTTCTGTCTGTATGTCTGTCTATCTCTGTGCGTCTCTCTCTCCCCCTGTCTCTGTCACTGTCTGTGACGTGCGCACACAGACATACAGACACACAGACACAGACACACACACACACACACAGACATTGCCATGGGAGTACCTGAACACTGTTAAGAAGATGACTTTAAAGTAGCTTATCTCAATAGGAGGCTCACTTTTCCCACATGAATAACTATCCCTTTGAGAGCATCTTCTGATTTTCCTAGCTCAAAACCCTGCTCTTTGGGGAGTGCTTGAAGCTGTTCTAAGTACAATTTCACGTTGCCCAAGAGAAAGTAGTGTTTCCTCCTACTGCTACTTGGAGATGTATGGTGACGCAGAACAGCCTTAAGAAGAGTGGGGAAGCCTATAACTACCTGTAATACCAGAGCCAGGGTGCCATAGTTGGACCATTCTTTTTACCCAACCTTGAGGCAATCACCCATGGTGTATACAGGTGTTCCACAGCCTTATGTAAAAATCTTTTCAGATCCTCTAGTTAGGGCAACAAAGAAGGACCAACAGTGCTCTTGTATCTGAGTATTTGAAGTATGACTTAAGATATATAGGGCCAATTTTCAGGTACCTATTATATTAGAAATTTAGCCCTGTGTCTGTCATCTTGGATTCTCTAATCGTGGATAGCTCACTCCCCAACCAAGAGAAAACATCAAAGGGAAACCACAACATACAAAACAACCAGAGGGAGGAAAAACACTCATAGAACTCCTTTGTAAGAGACAGATCCACATCATGGAAATCTTGTGGAAAGGTATAATGTGGCCACATTTTTTTTTTATTGTTAGAGTCTCTCTGGATTTCTCTGTAAGCCACTAAAAATTCAGCAATGACTGATATCCCCCTTTCTTCCTCTTTCAATCTTTAGATGCATATTGTTCCCAACACACAAACTTCTATGGATTCATAAACTTCTCAGCTTTTAGTGGCTTGGCACTATCTTTAGCTATAGTTCTGACATCTCATTTCTATCATCCTCATCAATAACTCTCACCATGTTGCTTGCATGGACATATGTATTGTTAGGGTTTTTTTACTCTCCCTAACTAATGTTAATCGGTCCTTATTCCTAGGCCTATCAGAGAAAAACTGGCAAATATAATATCAATCTCACCTCTGTTTTGAGGTCCTCAGAATCCTCCAACTACTATCTCATAGAAAGTAGTTGAAGCATAACAGAGCACCTGAGAATTTAAATGAGCAAACTTAAATTTTATTCCCATAAATCACATCTACTCTATGACCTCCCAGTAGCAATCCCCAGTCCAGTCTCCAGGTGGTAAGAAGGGGAAAAAGAAAGGGAAGAGCTCTCCTTGTCCTGAGCTTAAATAGGGTCAATGAGGTCACAAACACAAGCCAATCAATGATGAAGTTTACATCTCGAACTTGACTGAAACTTCAGAGCAAGATCTAGATTCCTGCCATGGGTGGAGGTCCCACCCATGAAGGAAGTCCCTAAGTACTCAACTCTTAAGCACATACGGGGATAAAGACCATTGGTCCACTTAAATCTCAATTGCACTTGCTTGACCTTTCTTTGGACCCTTACAATGTATGAAAATCTATGTGGTGCTTTTGAATCCATTTGCAGTTGAAATTATATATGTATATATATATATATATATATATATATATATATATATATATATATATATATATATATATATATATACTAGCTCAATAGCTCACAGGCTATTCCCACATCATGTGACTCCCCCATACTCCTCAACATTTTCTTCTTTCTCATTCTATTTCATTTAACATGCACACACACACCCCATAATGAGCTCCTACTGGACACAGGATTCTGAGGGAGATGTTGGAAGTTCAAACTGATGTGGATTCTTGCCCCAAAGTGTGCAACCTGGTTGTGCAAACATAGCACAAAATTAAATTATAAGAGACAAAATCAAAACAAACAAATAATTAAAAAAAAAAAACAAAGAAAAAAACAATGGTTATTTTCTCTGTGCGATGTACCAAGTGAGTGGTGGTGTGAATTGGACAGAAACAGGGAGCTCTCATTGAGAGTAATGATTAGGAAATGAATGCTTCATTCTTCCCAAGCTCTTGATTTTTTGCTGACCTTGATTTTTACTTTATCTCCTCACAGTATCCATTGCATTTTTCTTTGAATTGCTACATCTATTTACATATTTTTTGCCTGTTTAGCATAGAAATCTCTTCTACCACCACCACCTCCTTGATGTTTTATATTCAAATTTATCTTTTAGTTAAGTATAATAAATAACATAAAGTAGACTCTTGAGAAATACAAGAATAATGTTCCTAGGAGTTGAAAAGTCTAACGGCATAATAAGAAAAAAAATATTAATGGCTGAGGATCTGTGCTTGAAAAGTGGTTACACAGAATGTGATAACTACCTGTTTATATAGCAAATGCTGTTGAATTTCTGAAAATCAGGCAGCTTAGTAAGTGTATTGATGTTAACCTGGGAGAGAGAACCAAAAAAGTGATCTTCTGCATGATAATCCCTGGACCAATGTTGTTTAAAAATTTTAATCAGTGATTTGATTGTATGCATAGAAAGCATGCTCATTAAATCTGCAGCTGATATCAAGCTAGTTTGAGAAGGGGTTGTGACGGTAAGAAGGGGAGGCAGTATATGAAAGATAGGTTTGGAATACAAAATAAGCAGAATAAATTGGAAAGAAATGAGGAGTAAAGAGAAAAAAGTGAGACTTGACAGTTTTGCAGGAAAATTATCTTGAGGTTAGGATTGTTAATTTACCATAAGCCAATCACATAGCCATAGCAAAATATCAAATTCATAAGTGAAAATTTAGAATATCCTCAGACAAACCATCTGTACTATGATTGTACTACTGGGTAATTGTGAGCTTCAAAATTCAAAAGTGAAATTTAGAATCCAAGTTCAGAAAATGAATTGTAAGATTATTAAAGGTCTAGACTCTAAACCATGAGTAAACTTCAAGGATCTGAGTTATCAGAGTGGAAGAAGGGAACATGAAAAGCAAATGACACACCAGTTGGATGAAAGGCTTTTTCTAGCAATACAGCTAAGAGAAAATAAGAGGAAAGTGGGCTTAAACCAAATCAGGAGGAAGAAATGTAAATATAAATCCAATTCCTTCCTCTCCCCTCACTTTTGCTATGCTTTCTATCCATTTTTTCTTGTATTATTCCTTTTCTTTCAATCTCCAACTTTTATACATTCTTTTTTTTTTTTTTAATCTTTGGCTTATAGGCTTCTGTGGTCTAGACCAGGGATAGGGCATGGGGAGAAGAAAGTATCTTGTGTAGACCAAATGCATGTATGTTTGTGTAATTACCGTTGAAGTTATTGTTGTTGTTTTTTTCCCCCAACCATGACAAGACAGGCCTGCTGGCTAATAAAATGTTTCATTTGCATGCTGAAAAAAGGCAGTCTATTTTCTATTTGGTTTTGCAAAAGATCCTGCTGCTTTCATCTTATACAAAAATAGAAGCAGTTGAATGTACTAACTGCTAAAACCAATAGATAACTGTACTTTTTTCTACTTATGTTATCTGTTTTCTATATAATCCTACTGTTCCAGCCTTTGATCTGGAAACCATTATTATTTACCTGGAAAGTTTGAAAATAATTTTTAAGAAGAGCAACTGTTTTTTTTTTTTAAACAAAATCCTATGAATAGTTATAACACAGCATTGCTGAAATTTAACTTAAAGGTTTTTTTAAAATATTTTACCACACATATATGTGCATGTATGTGTGTGTGCATATTCACATACACATTTTTGTTATTGACTTTGTGTAACGTTGGTAAATTACTTGGTTCCTCTATCTCATTTTCCTGATCTGATCATCAAAAACCTTATATTACATGCATTGTAAACTCCATTCCAGCCCTGACATTCTATGATTCTAGTCCTGTGATTTTACTGCACTTTTTTCTCTTCTGTTTTTCAATAAACCAAAGTCACATACTTTTCCTTGTTTCCTTTTGTATCCATGAATCAATCCGCTGATTCTCTTTCTCAGTAGGAATATCACACGTCTTTGGATTTTAAGTAATTTCTTTTCCCAAAAGCAGCAAGAATACACTGATACATGGTTATGTTTCTCTCCATTGTTACTTAATTTCAATTATGATTTAATTTTGAAAAGTTAACAGGTGCTTCTGAACTAGAAATTTTTTTACAAAAAGGTAGATTGTATCATAGGAAATTTCATATACTTGTTTAAATTCTTTAATTTTGTAGCATTTGGTATTTTATTAATATGAATCATTCCATCAGTAGAAAAGGATTCCAAAATTATTAAATGTAGCTTTAACCACTGGGTGCAGAATTACTAACTGCTGCAAAAGAGCTGGCTGCAAACCTCCTATTTAAATACAGTGACTTGGAGCATAAAGTCATAAAATGTCTATCTGAATGCCCGTGCCTTCCATTGTAAGAGTTTAGATGAGAAAGTACTAAAGCCTAGCAGAAAGAGCAGTGTGTATGAAATTAAATAATCTGTGCTTACATTTCAATTCTGTTATCTACTTAGTGTGTAACTTTGAGAAAATCACTCTGACCTTCATCTTCCTCATCTGTGAAATAGAAATGAAAAAGAATACATGATCAATCTAACTAGGAAGTTTTCTTTAAGATTCCAATGAGGGTAAGTGAAAATATTATGTAACTAATTACTAGACATTTTGTATGTATGTGCTGTGTATCAAATTGTCATCATCCATCTATTGCATGCAAAGTACATTGGGATTTATGTGACTGGTGGTTAAGATAGAAACTCTCGGTGTAATAAGAACACTAGAGTTGTAAATGTTATGCTAGTTTCAAGAAAAAGACCAAGATACAGTGGTGTTGTTTTTAGATTGCAGAGATAGATGTTATTAGAGATCTAGTTTCAAATCTTCTGATATGTTCTAAGAAGTAGGGCCAAGGTCAAGGTGCTCAAACTCCTTTGCCTGGAATTCCACTGCCTTGACAGTCTAATGCTATCAGAAATTCAGTTGTTCAGAATTCTCATTCTATTCCTCCCTACTTACTTTGCTCCATCCAAACTTAACTGCTCTCTGTTCTTAAATATATCATTTGAAAGAAAAAAAACAAAAATGGGTTCCCCCCCCCTTTTCCCCTTTTTTATTAAGGAGGACTTTCTGGGAATAGGAGTAAAAAAGTATACATTAAGAAATGTGAGTGACATAAAAACAAAAGATATTAATAGTTTTTTCAATAAAGCTAGAAAAAAATAGCAAGTTGTACATAGCAGATTTACAGTTACATATGCAATCATATTTTTACTATACTATGTTATATTTTCTCATTAGGCAAATAAGGATGGTAACAATACCCTGTAGTAGCCCTGTCACAGTGTTATTGTGAGACTCAAGTGAGACAATGTATCTAAAACACCTTGCAACCTTAAAGGACTATATAATGAATAAACAATGAAAAACATCAAGAGGTTATTATGTACCAGTCATTGTACTAAGTATTAAGAATACATATAACAAACTGATACAGTCCCTACCCTCAAGTGGGATATCCCAAGTGGGGGAGAGGACAAGGATAGACAATGATCTCTTGGGCAGAGTGCTTTGGTAAGTAAAGTCAGAAGCACAAAGAGTATAGAAAGTTGGTGATAAATTTACTGTTATAAAAAACAATAAAGTATTTATTTGATTAATGTTCCCAAAGCAAAATGTGGAAAATAAGCCAGAGTGCCAAGTGGGGTACATTTGTGGGATCTGGGCAGGTAGCAGGAAAATGCTGAGATGAAGCATGATGGAGAATCTGAGACTAGTTAGGTGGAATAGGCTCTCAGTAATTGGTAAAGAACTACTCCAGGACAAGAGGTACTAATTATTATTTTTTCATAAAAAAGTAAAATTTTATTATATATCTTAGATTCAGCTACAAAGAAAACAATCCAGAAGGGTAAATCTTGCATTAAAAAGTGGAATGTTTTGGGTCAAGGAGGATTTAAGACCTGTCTGGGATAAATGAGAAATTTGAATCAGATGGGACAGATGGTATAGTCATAGATTGTCATGTGTTTTTTTTTTTTTTTTTTTATTGTTGTTTGTTTGTTTTTTGACAAAGGCTTTAACCATATGTTAGAAATACATTCTTGACACTGAAAATAAGAAATCAAGGGATGTTTATTAAAGAAGAATGTTAAGGAATTATCTTAACGTTTCTGGCCAGAAATTCCACTCCTCTTCCGGAAGAACCCAGAAGTGGGAGCATCTTTATAGTTGTTAGCTTGGTCAGCCCTTCCCTTCAAAGAATGGATTAGTCCGTTTCTTCATGGTTACAATCTCTCTGATACTCCCACTATATGTTTTCCCCTAAGTATGTATAATCATGTTCTTCCTCCCCCAATTTATACCCCATGTTCAAAAATGGTGGAAAACTTCTCCTATGGGGTGTGCCTTTTAATATTTAGTTAGCCTCTTAAGCAGGTACAATAGTGATTTGGTCAAGTCAGATCATTGACCCCCAACTAGTTTGGGCTGGATTGACTATTATCTTAAATTTGCAGCTTTTCTGAAAAACCCAAGATCATTTCTGATTGACTGAATCTACCTTGGCCGTCCTAGCTTCCCAATTTCTTGTTTGCTCAAGGTTTCTATTGATCATTTAATTGTTCTGCTGAATCTTAACCTTCCTTAACCTCTCACATTCTGAAAATCTTTTGGTCAGTGGTACCCACTATCCTGCACTACCTCAAAGCTTGCAATACTCTGTGGAAAGCCAACTTTTCAGCATTTCTCATCCCTCATCCTTCTCCTTTTAGTGCATCAGCCTCTACATTCATTTCTTCTTGGTTATCATGGTGAAAATAGATTTTTATTATTTTTATTGGGAATAATTATTGTAATCAAGGAAGGCTTCACAAAGAAAACAGAATTTGAATTGACTTTAAAGAGAGGGAATTCTTTTGTCAGGGAAAAAGGAGAGGAGGCTTTTTCATGAAAAGAACAATGTGATTCAAGATCTATATGTGGGAAATCACAAATTGTCTTTTTTTTTTTAAAGTGGCATTAGGGCCACTTTACAATACATATATTTTTAATTTATGAAATAAAACAAGCATTTTCATAACATAGTATAGTAAAAATATGATTGCATATGAAACTGTAGATCTGCTATGTACAACTTGCTATTTCTTTTTTTTTCTAGTTGTATTGAAAAATTTTATTAATAGCTTTTGTTTTTGTGTCACCCAAATTTCTTAGTGTATACCTTTCTACTTCCACTCCCAGAAAGTCCTCCTCAATAAAAAAAGGAAAAAGAGGAGAAAAAAACATTTTTTGTCTTTTTCTTTCAAATGATATATTTAAGAACAGAGAACAGTCCAGTTTGTATGGAGCAAAGTAAGTGGAGAGGAATAGTATGGGAATTCTGAACAGCTGAATTTCTGATAGCACTGGACTATCAAGGGAGTGGAATTCTAGGCAAAGGAGTTTGAGTACTTTATTATAAACATAAAATATGAGGCATTATATTTTAAGAGGCACTTGTGTGATATAGATAGAAAGTGTTTATATATGGGTTGAGATCTGAGCTGTCTGATCAATCTCATGCAGTATAATTGGGTTAATCTTCCTAAGCATTTAGTCATAGTCATACATTTCAGGTGGAAGGAAAATCAGAGGGAATGTAGGCTCTCCTCTCATTTTATAGGTGAGAAAGTGAGGCTCCTAAGATTAAGTGATTTGTATAAGTAAAGTAGCAAAGTAGCAAAGCTGAAATTTTAACTCAAATTGGTTTTATTGAATCCAGCATTTTAAACAGTGTAATCAAGTGATTAAAAAAAAAATTGGCATCTGCAACAGTCACTTAAAAGTCTATACCTGGTTCAGTGTTGGTTGGAATGACTAGGTAGGTAGTGCCCTGGTAAGTCCTGGATTTTAAGTATGTAGGCTCAGATACTTACTAATTATGTGATTCTGGGTACCTACTTAATCTGTTTGCCTCAATTTTCTCTTTCACAAAATGAGGATGTTAATAGCCTTTATGTCACAGGATTGATGTGAGGATCAAATGAAAAAAATAATTTTAAAGCACTTAGTCCAGTGTCTGGCACATGGTAAGCAATATATAAATGTTGGCTATTGTTATATGATTTATTTAATAATATCAGAAAGCCTGTATAAATCAATGAAATATTTGTGGATTCTCATTTGGAAGAAATTCTATGTCTTTGAACCTGAGTATATCACAAAGTATATCCCACCCAAAGTGTCATAGTGGATTTATGCCAGCTCCTTTCACTTTCAAGTTCTTTTCTTTGTCTCAAATCAGCACATGTGTTCTGCTAGAACTCTGTCTTCCCAGAAATCAGCCGGAGTCAGGATAATCAAAAGTCTTTATTCTTGGTCTTTTGCGGTCCAGGTCAGGAGATTAGATCTAGCAATCTCCAAACCTCCTTCCTCTCTCTTCACCACCAGGAGAATGTCTCAATTTCCTCCTCCTACTCCACCCATTCATGTTGCTTCCCCTCCTTTGTCCAGACCCACCCATCCAGCCAGCACCAAATAGTTGGGGAGGGTCATCCTTCAAATATATTAATAGAGAATTGTCCAATTGCAATTAGTCTCACGTGCTCCATTATCCAAGTGCATTTGCTCAGTTCTAGCCCTTTACAGTGTTCTCAACTGATTTACTGCTGGTGAATGGCCACTTCACGTACACCAGTGTCCTGTCAGTGTCTGAATGTCATGAATTGAAGCCTCCTGATAGTTTTTTCTCTATGAGAACAAACAGTGTTGATGAGAAGGAGCACAAGGAAGGGCACACCAGTCAGGGTACTTTCCCTAATAGACACTATTTTTATACTACATTATACTGTTTCCACTTAATCATCACTTTTTTTCTCAAATAATCATCACCATCAACCCACTATCCTCTGAATAATCTAATCTCTTGTCTAGGTTTGAAGTTCCTTTATAATTTATAACCTACCCTATATTTCCAAGTATTATTTCCCATCATCTATACTCTTAAGTGTGAACCCCATGCTCCAACTAAATAGAATTAATTTCAATTATCCAATTATTCTTTGTGTTTATGCTTACTTATGCTGTCCCCTCTGTCTTGAATACCAAAATCTTCACTCATATTCATACACTTTCTTAGACTATTAATTACTGTGGTGGATAAAATGGTAGAACAAGTCAGTCAGGAAGATTTGAATTTAAATCTATCCTCAAATACTGTGTGCCCAAGCAAGCCACCTAGTCTCTGTCTGCTGCAGATTCTTCAATTGTAATAATAAGACTCACCTCACAGGATTGTTGTAAGGATCAAATTAAATATTGATAAAATGCTTAGCACAGTGTGTGGCGTATAGTCGGCCCTTAATAAATGCTTGTCCCTTTTCTATTTCCTTATTGAAATCCTTATTATCCTAAGACACTCAGCTCAAGGATACCCTTTCTGAAGCCTTTCTTGATCACCAGAGACAAAGCTGATCTTGTCCTCATGTGAGCTCCTGTAGTATTTTACTGGTACCACTGCCTTTTATTACCTTTATATATATTTTCTTTGCAAAGCTCTTCGAGAACCCTAACAGTATATAGTCTGTCTTTGAATTAATTTAAGCTCTGAGCACAAAGTCTTATATTGTAGGTGTTTAATAAATATTTGCTAAGTGGCTGGATGAACAAATGACTCCAAAATGGACTACAAAAATATCAGAGCATTGTTTCCAGAAGGTATTTGTCTGATGTGCCTCTATGATTTGTATTTTTGTACCACTACTTAGAATTCAATGTGCCATTCTGATCATTGCAGCTCAAAAATAGGTAATAAAGTTGGACATTATAGAGAGAAAAATAAGTAATATAATCACAGAGGCCAGACTAAAAACATTAGCATTCTTTGGTCTGAGAAGATAAAAGTTGAAAGGAGGAGAAATGAAGAAATTCTATCAGTTACTGGAGGATATGGATAATGCCTTCATGGACTTATTTACTAAATTCATCAAATCTCAGTATAATAGAAGTGGGCCAAAATTCTAGAAGTTTGAACCATATCTAGTGAACTTAGGAGACATTATACTGGAAGCCCTGTGTAGACTGGACATACAAAGACCTAACTACAAAATCTATAGGTGACTAAATTATAAACTCCTTGGAGACAGGTGCCATTTTCACAATCTTTTTATCTTCTATAGTCTTTTGTGCAGTAGATATTGAAGAAATGGATATTGAATGAATAAATGAATATATTTCTTTCAACTTTGAAGCTCCTCAACATCATGTAGTGGAAAACATGCTAAAATTCTAGAATCAGAAGATCTGAGTTCATATTCTATCTTTGAAGATTGCTAGACTGCAGACAAGTTATTCACATGGTCTCAGTTTTTTCATCTGAGAATTGGGAGTAACACTCTATCTGAAATGGGAGTAACAATTACAGTGTTACAGAATGCTTATAAGATCAAATAAGGCAATCTATATAAAATACAAATCCTAAACTGTCATATCCATTTGAACTGTTATTATTTCTCTTTCCTAAATATAGAATGGATCATTATTATTGAAACAATATTGGGGCCGAGCATGCTCATTTGATCTGGACCACATTTATATTTGATCCACTATGGCAAGCGTTATGTTCCTACTACTCTGTGTAGGAGAAATCAGCATTGTGGATCTTTTTTTTTAAAAGAGGAATGATAAGAAAATATGATCTTATCTTCTATTAGCTTCCTGCTCTTTCCTCATTCCTCTGCTATGATAAAAAAAATAACTCCTGGTTACCTCCTTCTTCCTTCTCCCATTGGACAATTGATCTGTCCAAAAATAGATGAGTCTGTTGGAGCTGTTGCTAAATTTAAGGGTCTTTTCCCTCACCTGAAGGGAAATGACTTCCCTGGAGTGTGTTTGTAAGAAGATTTAAACAAGATGTTCTCAGGCTGAGAATCTCTTGTCCAATATCATTGACTATTTCTGGCTGAAATCAATGACTTAAAAAATTATGGATGCTGCTTACTAGCCTTTTTGACAAAGCAGTAAAAAAACAGCCTGAAGTAATTTTAGCCATCAACAGCAACCCGAAGAATTTGGTTCATTCGCATAATATATTCTGTATTTGCTATTGGTTTTGGGGGAAATGCATTGGTTTCATGAATTATTTACTTGAGTAGTCATAAAATTATGGAACTGAGATGCTATGAGCTTTTGAGAGCTTAATATAAGAATTATAACAAAATCTTACCTAATCATTTTCCTTAGACGTAAAAAATCCCATTTCCATCACTGTATGTCCCTCAATTCATTAACAGTTGGTGTTGCCATTACCCCTTGCCAATAGATGAAGCAATTTTAAAATAAAATGATTAAGTCTAAAAGGAGGGGTTTTTTTTTTGTTTGTTTTTTTAAACATCATTATACTTTGGTAATTCCTGAACTATTTCAGCAGCCAGCAACCCTATAGAATCAAGATCATTAGCAATAACCAAATTTTCATTTCCCTTAATACATTTTTCTCTTTGGGACCTTAGCCTTCCCCTGGACTGAAAGAACTACAACTTTGGACCTTCCATTAAAAGGATGAAAAATCTGTTTTTTAACTGTCTAACGTATGACTAAGTATTGCTCTAATATGTGGATAGTTTTAAAGTTCATGGTGTGTAACCTTGTCCTGTGGATGGCCAGTTTCTTTAAATGAAATAAATTAATGATTAAAAAATAGCTTTTATGCCTTCTGAGATCCTAAAGATTTCTACTATTTTTTCCTACAAAAAACTGAGCACATTTATAGATGCTAAAAAGTTAATATTTTGTTTCTTGCATTATTTCATTTTATTTTGTATCCATTTTGCATAAATAATTATCCGTCTTTACTTTCTCATTTTTTTTGTGCTTGCTAAAATGCTAATGCTAAGATTTCTTCGATATTTTAAGAATTCATGATTTTTTCCAATATGATATTCTAAGAATAACAATGGATTGGATGTTAAATAATTTGTGGTTGAATTTTGATTCTGACATTTCCTGGTTGTACCAACTTTGGAAAGTTATTTAACCTTTGTAGACTGCAGGGTTCTCATCTATAAAATAAGGGGATCGAACTAGATCTCTAAGTCCGATTCTAGTTTTAAATCCATGATTCTCTGAACCAGTGACCCTTGGTAAAGATCAGAATCCTTCCATGCCTTGGGATACTTTTCTGAATTGGTATGTTTCTCAAATTTTTGGTGGTGAGCCTTTTTATACTTCAGTAGGATAAATCTGAATTAAAAGACATATAGTAATTTTCAGGTTCATACTTAAAATGCTTCTCTCTGGGGAGAAACATCTACTGTATCATATTAGAATAGGTTTTGAGATCTAAGATCATCTCCAAGTTATTTTATAAATATACATATATACACATATAGACATACATATTATAATTTATCTCACTTATCAGTTTTCTCATGTGAATATAGTGTGATGAGAGGCATAAGTATTATTATCTAATTTTACCAGTAAAGAAACTAATGTCCACTGAGGACCACATGTGTAAGGCCATAGAGCCATTAAGTTTTGAGGCCATGATTAGAGCATGGATTTCCACTGTGCTTTCCACTTCACCAGAGATGTCTGATGCACTGTCTGTGATAATTTCTAGGGCACCAATAGACCAGATTAAAATATAATTGGAAAATATTTTATAAAATAAATATATACAATAGGATGGAGATAATATTATGTGATTTTCTATGTCAATATGTAGCCCAGAGTCATCCTTATGATGAGTCAGTAGCCTTTGTTTCCATTTGAGCTTGACACTACTGCATTATACCATATATAATAATACCATACCATATTGTGTAATATACTTGTATTAGAATAGTAGAATAAGTAATCTTGCTTCTGGCTTTAAGTTTACCATGCTAGGAGCCTCCTTCTTTGCAAACCTTAAAAATACCATATTTGTTAGCCAACATCTTGTTGCCTTTTATCTTCTTGGGATGGTGTGTGTGTGTGTGTGTGTGTGTGTGTGTGTGTGTGTTGTTTGTAATTCCTCCTTCCCATACTTAGTCCTTAAGAAAATGAATCAAAATGAGTCAAAAGAATCCTGCTGCAATGCAACAAGTATCCATTGGGCCCTTTCTTGAAGGCACTATCTCCTGAGGTACTCCAATCAAGTTTTGAATGCTCTAGTTGTTTTGAAATTTCTCTTTACATTAAATCTAACATTTGGTTCTTTCCAGTTTCCAGTAATTGCTCTTAGTTCTGCACTCTGTGGACAAATAGAACTGATTCCTTCCAACTTCTCCAGAACAATCTTGAAGACAATAATCAAGCCCACTAGAATCTTTGCATCTCCAGGCTAAAATTTCCCAGTTTCTTCAAATAATCCTCATATGTCTGGAAGCCCTTCACCATTTCTATTTGCCTTCTTTAATACCTCCTCATAAATATGATGTTCAGAACTGAATGTATTATGCTAGATGTGGTATGATCAATCCCAGAGATCGCTGCCTTTCTTAAGAGTTGTACTTCTCTAACATAGCTTGAGATTGCATTAGCCTTTTTGATTTTCATATCACACTAATGATTCATATTGAATATGCTAAAATGGTCAGATATTTTTCAGAAAAAATTACTATATAATTATGTTTTCTCTGTATTTATGAGAATGATTTAATGCTCTCAAGAGTAAGATTTCCCAGTTATCACATTTAAATTTTACCCAAATTCCAGCCTGTCCAGAACATTTTGGATCCTGAATCAGCTTAACCATGTGTTGTTAGCTGTTCTTCTTTTCTCTGTGCCATCTGAAAATATAATAGACAGCTTTTTGTTGTTAATGAAGCTTCACTTATTTCCAGATTCATTATCTATTACTACTTTTCATGTACTTCAAATTCCAGCCAATCTGACCTTTTATCTCTTGCCCAGAGTCGACCTTTGAATTCTCATTCTGATGCTTTTGCATAGGTTGCATAGGTTGTCTTATATGCACTTCTTTCTAACCTTTATCAAAATCCTTTGCTTCCTTACCTTTCTTTGGAAACTTTTCCTGTGTATCCCCCCAAGAACTTTGCCCTTATTTAAATGTTTACAAAATAAATTCCATTAAAACAATATAAATTCCTTAAAGTTTACAACTACTTTTTATCTGTGTCTTTGCGTCTCCAGGAAAATTACTTGATTCCTAAGGGCTCTTCCAAACCTTGAAACTGGAAAGGCAAAAGACTTCAGGCAACTGGACACTGGTTAAAAGATCTCAAACTTTCTTTGGGTCCTTGAACTTAGTAGGCACTTCTAGCAGGTTTATTAAATTGAACTAAATTGATCCAAAATTGACTTGTCTCTTGAAAAGAAAGTACCTTCAAAGGACTTTCTGGAATACAGCTTGGACTACAGAAAATGTGTAATCTTCAACTCTTAGGAGATACTGAATAGCTGTCATGGAGATGTTATTGAAAAAATAAAAACCTAATAACAAGTCATCTAATTGGATGGGAAGAGGATCTAAGGATATACATCTTCTGAGGGCTCTCCTTTTTTATTTTTATTTTTTTTTGCCAGTCAATACATAGTTCTGTTTTTAACTATCCTTTTGGACTCTTTCTTGGAATAGAATCTGAAAATAGAAGTTTAATGGGCCCAGAAAAGATCATCTAATTTTATTGGTAGGAATGTTAAACATTTTTATATTTTTACAATTATTAATTTTTGATAGATTTGGATTAAGGGAACTAGGTAATATGATAAATAAAGTACAGAACTTGGAATCAGGAAAAACTGGAGTTTAAATCTTGCTTCAGAATTTTTCTAACTTTGTGATCCTGAGCAAATCTTTTCCACTTCTTTATGCTTCAATTTCTTTACCTACAGGGATCAAAAACACCTTTTTCATATGGTCATTGTGAGAATCAAATAATATAATTTATGGAAAGCATTTTGTAGACCTTATAGCACTATAGAAATACTATTATCATTATGATCATTATTAATTATATATTTTGATATTTTCCTAAAATATGTTTTTGCTTTGTGGAAAACTAGATTAAAAATAATCTGGTGGAAAAAGGAAATACAAAGTTTTAAAAGAAGATGAATTCTTACCAGTTAATCCCACTCAAGCTATGGGTGAAACTCATTGCTAAGACCTGAGGCACAATACTTTGCTATCTCTGGGACATTTCAACAGTTTCTAAGTACTTATGCCCCACTTTATAAACTGCATATGAATACTGTGCACAATAGGAAACTTGCTATATTCACAATAAGGTAGATCCGCTCCAAGAACATCAAGGTCTTTTTTAAAGTTTTTAATAATAATACATAACATTTATATAATACCTACTGTGTGTTAGGTGGCAGAGTGGCTAGAGCTCAGGGCCTGGAGTCAAGAGGACCTGAGTTCAAATTAAACTATAGACATTTACTAGCTGTTTGACCCTAGACCAGCCAGTTAAACCTATGTGCCTGAGCCTTTTCATCTGTAAAATGAACAGGAAAATGAAATGGTATAATATTCCAATATTGTGGAGTGCTGTGGAGTATATGTACAGTATTGTGAAGTGTATATATATATATTCCAGTATTTTTGCCAAGAAAACCCCAAATGTTACAGAGAGTCATATAGAACTAATGGTCTAATAGATATGTGGTTTAATAATCTACAAACACTTTACAATTATTATCTCATTTGACACTTAAAACATGTTTGGGAGATAGGTTCTATTTCACTTTACAGATAAAGAAACTAGGGCAAACAGAAATTAAGTGACTTGTTCAGCTAGTCATATTATATAAGGTTATATTTGAACTCAGGTCTTTCTGATTCTATACCTGGAGCTCTGTCCACTCTATAAAAAATAAGCACCTTACTAAAAACTCTACTAACTTACTTATGAATCTAGGAAAGATTTTATTTTATATTTCTACAAGAGTGGGTGTCTAAGCCAATAGGCACACCCAAGCACAAAAGCAGCTTTTCATTCTGTCCTAAAACACAAGTCTCTCCCCTGTTTCCCTCATTAGGTGGGTACTAGAGAGATTATAGCCTATTTGAAGTGCATAATTCTTCTATGTAAGTAAAAATCTCTATCCTGGATTACCTGTCCCATTGACATTCACCTTATTTGGTCATAGTTCCCTGTGAGTGACTATATTGGCAGGCCTTCTATAAGTTTTGCCTCCTTTGTTCCATGTCAATCTAATCCCTAGGTTTCATTTCTTGTATTTCATCTTTATTTCTCTATTTAATTTTATTTCATTGACTTTTTATATAACTATGTGGAAACTAAACCTCATCCAATGTTCACAATTCTGCCACTTATCTGCCTCTTATTTAATATAGTTAAAGTTCAAAGGAGATATGGCAAAATGCTTTCACATGATGTATTCTTGCTCCATGTAGTAATCAAAATAACTCTTTTAAGTAAAACTAATTTCTGTAATACAATATGTACCCAGAATTGTTCTCTGATGCATCATCATGGCATGGAGATGAACTCAGGTTCTTTTTTAAATGAAAGCATTTTAATTTTCAAAATATATAGATGGCTAATTTTTCAACATTAACCCTTGCAAAACCTGGTATTCCAATTTTTTCCTGCCTTCTCCTCACCCCTTCCCCTAGATGTCAAGTAATCCAATACATGTTAAACTTGGCAAAACATATGTTAAATCCAATATATGCATACATATTTATACAATTATCTTGTTGCACAAGAAAAATCAGAAAGGAAAAAATGAGAAAGAAAATAAAATGCAAGCAAATAACAAAAAGAATGAAAATACTATGTTGTGATCCCCACTCAGTTCCCCCAGTTCTTTCTCTGGGTGCAGATGACTTTCTCCATCACAAAATCATTGGAACTGGCCTGGATCATCTCATTGTTGAAAAGAGCTACATCCATCAGCATTGAACATCATATAGTCTTGTTGCCATGTATAATGATCTCCTGGTTCTGCTCACTTCATTCAGCATCAGTTCATGTAAGTCTTTCTAGCCCTTTCTGAAATCATCCTGCTGATCATTTCTTACAGAACAATAATATTCCATAACATTTATATATCATAACTTATTCAGCCATTCTCTAACTGATGGGCATCCACTCAGTTTCCAGTTTCTTACCACTATGAACAGGGCTGTCACAACCTTTTTTGCACATGTGGGTTCTTTTTCCTCCTTTCTGATCTCTTTGGGATATATGCCCAGTAGTAGCACTGCTGGATCAAAGGATATGGATAGTTTGATAACTCTTTGGGCATAGGTCCAAATTGTTCTTTGGAATGATTGGCTCACTTCACAACTACACCAACAATGCATTGGTGTCCCAGTTTTCCCACATCCCCTCCAGCATTCATCATTATCTTTTCCTGTCATTTAGCCAATCTGAGAGGTGTGTAGTAGTACCTCAGAGTTTTCTTAATTTGCATTTCTCTGATCAATAGGGATTTAGAGCACTTTTTCTCATGACTAGAAATGGTTTTAATTTCCTCATCTGAAAATTTCCTGTTGATATCCTTTGACCATTTATCAATTGGAAAATGGCTTAAATTCTTATACATTTGAGTCAATTCTCTCTATATTTTAGAAATGAAGTCTTTATCAGAACCTTTGAAAGTAAAAATGTTTTCTCCATTTATTGCTTCCCTCCTAATCTTGTTTGTGTTTGTTAGTTTTGTTTATTCAAAAACTTTTTAACTTAATATAATCAAAATGATCTAATTTGTATTTAATAATGAGCTCCAGTTCTTTTTTGGCCACAAATTCGTTCCTTTTCCACATATCTGAGAGGTAAACTATCCTTTGTTCTTCTAATTTGCTTATAATATTTTTCTTTATGTCTAAATCTATAAACCTTGTCTTGGTCTACAGTGTTAGGTGTGGGTCATCGCCTATGAACTTAGGTTCTTAAGGACAATTATAGTAAGTCTCAAGTTCTGGAATGCCTACTTATCTTGAACAGATTTAGGCTAGGGGAGCAAAAGATTGGATATCTGTGTTCTAAGGATAAGGCAATCTGAGGTAGGAGATTTCAGAGAATCTATAGTCCAGGACTTTTTAAGCTAGTTCCATTACCCAAACTTGGTCTTCTGGGATTTTCATTCATGTCAAAATTTATTTAAATGGCTATAATAGAATTTAACTTTATTCACTGTTAAACAGACTTGTTTTACTTTAATTTGTTTATATATTTCAACATATTTAAATCAATTTAATTTTCAGTCTTTTTTGATTTTTTTTGCATTTAAAAACATTCTAGAAAAAGAGTCGTAAAATACCTATATTATCAAAGGTGTTCAAGATACTAAAAAAGGTTAAACACCTCGATGATATATTAAAAGGTTTAGCCATGGACAAATCAGCAAATCATAGAAAGTTTGTTATCTATATTGGTAGAAGAGTAGCACACTAAAAAAAAATACAAATACAAATTTTGTATTGTCACATAAGTTATTTGACAAGTTGAATCTTAATTGATCTTTACCATTTATTTGTATATAAACTCTATGTTTTATTAGTTAATAATAGAAATGTTAGGTGATTTTTGAGGTCATTTTTCCCACCCTCAAAAGAAAATTTTCCTTACATATAATAAAGGTTTCTCTTAAGTGTTATTTTTGCAAAAATGACCTAAGCCAAAGTAAGTCTATAGCCAAAGAGAATGATACTTAAACAGATAGACAGCATGGGGATAGTGGAGTGGAGTGGAAGAAACTAGATTAGTAGTAAAAAAATAAAATAAAAACCATAGCTAAAGCTACATCTTCTTTTGCTTCATCACTCTTAAGTATTATAAAATGCAGTGATCGATATCTGAACACTGAAACTTTACTATAATCTCAGTCTTACAGAGAAGAATTAAATGTAAATCATATATCTCTTGGGAATTAGGGTTAACATTTTTCCTTAAGGAAATCTCATGGCTTAGGCTCCGAAGAGAATATGAGAGCAAGATTATGGTGTAATAAGAAACAATTATAGCATTTGAGACTTGAAAAAAAGATATAGGCAATTATTTAGCCTAACTTCCTCATTTTGTGAGTGCAATTACTGAGATTCAAAGAGATTAAATAATTTGCTTTGTTGCCCAGCTAGTTATTGGTAGACCTGAAATTACAATCTAGTTCTTCAATAGCTAGCCATTGTTTCTACCACTATACCAAGCTTTCTTTTATGATGAATGAGTAAGGAAAAACATTTATTAAATATTTCCTGTGTGTAATGCATTGTAATAGGTTCTGGACATAAAATATTTAAGATAAAAATCCAACACATTAAAAATATTACATCTGTACTCATAAAACAATGATAATAAGTCAATATTTCTATTTCCATGTTGATAAATATCTAGAAAATGAAGATGAAATACATAATTTTTTGATTCAATGAATTTGGAGAATTAATTCAGTGAATACAATCATAATCACTGTCATGTGTAGGGACAAAAGCTTAAAGTCATACAATGAAGGGGATCTAGGAGTGCGCATGAGTGTGTACATGAGTGTGTCTGTGTGTATGTGTGTGTGTGTGTGTGTGTGTGTGCTTCTGCCCTTTTTGTGTTTTCAAGAAGAGGATATGACCTTAAATAACCCTTCCAGAAAGAAAATCAGAAGAGTCACACGTGGAACTTATATCTTCAAAGTTGTTTTAATTTTCAAATCTCATAAAAACTGTGGGAAATGATATTGTGGAGTTGGAGTCTTACGCTTTTAGTCATTCTCTGATAGCAATCCAGATGCTCAGGTAAGTAGGTGCATGAAATGGTCCAGAGCAATTTAATTTACAGTTTATCTTTCACTCTCAAGAGCTGAAACTGTTAATGAACTGATCATCAAGACCTCACTTTTTTACCAAAGATGTCAATATATTTAAATAGACAAAGGAGACTAAAGTTGAAAAAACAGAGCAAAGGCCATCCAATAAACCATCTGCAAAAATGGGAACAAACTGTTAGACATCCATGTGAAGTAATAGCTACTGGGAGGCCTAGAATTGCCCAAATCTCCTTTATTTACCTCTTTGACTTACACTAGCCTAAGATAGAATCCCAAAGAAATCTACTTGAAAACTTTCACTCCCTGGCCAAGGAATATACAGTTTTTTTCACACCATCTTAACTCACTTGAGAGAAAGTTGGGGTTGAGGAATTTTGTTGTAGAACTAATCACAACACAAATCAGTCAGAAAAAAAAAAACCTTGCAGAACTAGAGATGGTAAAGTTTTCTTAAGAGTACAGATGTTTTCTTGCTTGTATTCGATGAGGCTAAGACATTCTTCCTATATCCTTAACCTCTTTTGTATTTATACTTCATGTTATTTGAAGTAGTGGTTAGGTCACATTTCCCTAGGAGAGGAAGAAAAAACAACTTTATAGCATGTCACATTTATTCTTCAGATACTCTGCCTCTCTGAAGAGTTGACACTAGAGTAGCAAAGAAAAAGGGAAAAAAAAAAAAACACCTAAGCAAAGTGATTTTAACAGAGCTCTCTCTGCATTCTACCCACCTTCCTCAACTTAAATCCTGCAGCTATTCTTGGACTACCTGGCAAAATTAACCATAGGGCAGTGTGGCTTCTACTTTGTCATTTATGCTGTGGCTTCCTGTAGTGTATGATTTCTTTATGACCCCCTGGAACAATTGTTTATTTTGTTTCTTACTGTGAAGAGCCAAATATCATGTAGGGGTAATAATTAGGAAAAGCAATTCAACCACTTCAAAAAGTAGCTCAACATTACATGTCACTCTGTGCCCCACCCCCCTTTTTTCAGTGAATTGGAAATAATCTCTCAGGCAACTCTTCTCAAAAGCAAAGTTTCAGACATTTTCCAATCTTTTGTTTTTGATCTTAAGGGTTTGAGGACATTCAGAAGTATTGTGTTGGGGCAGCTAGGTGGCGCAGTGGATAGAGCACCAGCCTTGAATTCAGGAGGACCCAAGTTCAAATATAATCTCAGACACTTAACACTTCCTAGCTGTGTGACCCTGGGCAAGTCACTTAACCCCAGCCTCAGGGGGGGGAAAAAAAAAAGTATTGTGTTGATAGATTTTCTTTTTTCCTGACTATATAACAACTCTTTTCAAACTTGGAATAGATTTTCCTTTTTCCTGACTATATAACAACTCTTTTCAAACTTGGGATAAAAAAATCTACTGCAGAATTAAAGATATTTTTTCCCCTTGGGAGCTGTCCGAGGTCCTGGGAACTTTATGGAACTACATGCTTTGCACTGCAAAGTGCAAGAGTCATAGAATAATGATAGGACCTCACTATCTCCTTTAGTATAAAGAACAAGATTTTCTGCTCATTACCACATTCTTTGGTTTTCAGTTGGGAATCCATAGAGTTATAGGATGAGTAATAAAGAATTTTTGTTTAAAAGAAAAAGAATTGTTTAAAATGCTTTGTAGGTAATATAGTCAAAGACAGTGTTACATTTTTACACTTAAGAGAAATAAAAATAATAGAAAAATGATAATATTCTTAAGTACTCAAAAAAGAAAAAAAAGAGAAATAAGAGCATATACAAGGGGCCTTTTGTATCAATTGAAGCAAAATGATTAGTGAGCAATGATATCATTACTTACATATAATGTAATATATTATGTAACAAGCACTTTAAAGCCTTGAGTATATAGGAACCAGTTTCAATAAATCACAAATCCTTCCCTTTGGATTCTGTCCTCCACCTCACAAATCCTTCCCTTTGGATTCTGTCCTCCACCCTACCAAAACTTGTATGCTTTGAGAACATATGAATTTTGCGTATATATATTGTGTGTTTAGTATATATATATATTGTGTGTATGTATATATAAAAGAATAGGAGGTGTCTCAGAGAATATTCAAGCACCATTCAATATCCCCCAAACACAGAAGCACAAAGATTGAGTCCTTGCTATTCTTCACTGCCAGTTTCTGCTCCTATTCTTGTTTCTATTTTGAATAAAGACTCTGAATTCCTTTGTGTGGTCTAGGTAATAGACTAGCTCATTTTGCCTTGAAATTTCTCTTTTTCCTGCCTAGTCCTGTGATCTATATTTGTCCAACATTTTCTTTTCTGTATTTAGGAAGTTAGTTCTATCATTCTTCCTTTTATCTAGGAAATCCTCCCTATTCCAAAATGGCCTCTTACTATTATAAACCTTATGGCCACATAATTCTGTCTTCTTTGGGAGCAATTATGTTGTAATCCACATTCAGTCCCCACAGTCCTCTCTCTGGGTGCAGATGGCTCTCTCTATCAGAAGTCCATTGGAATTGGCCTGAATCACCTCATTGTTGAAAAGAGCCAAGTCCATCATCACATAAGCTTCTTGGTGTGTGCTATACTCCCTTGGTTCTACTCACTCCACTTAGCATTAGTTTACATAAGTCTCTCCAGGCCTTTCTGAAATCCGTCTGCTGATTGTTTCTTATTATTCAATTTCATCTCCCCTTCTTAAAGTTCTTGTAGTAGGGTGGAGGCCTATCTCTAATGTCATATCAGTGGGTTAACTATCTCTAAAGGAGGTATCTTGAGTACCAAAACAAAATTTAAATTGTGGCATCAATGAGATCTTTGTAGAAAGAGATATATTCCCTATTTGAACAAAGGTCTTTTAAGCCTTATTAATTTTGAGTTTTTCCTGTGAAAATCCTCTACAAATCAAACAGAAAATCAATAATTAATATGAAGATGATGTTTTAAGGGCTATATAAAAACAATTAATTAACAATTAATAATTATAATAATATATGCTGAGATTTATGATTGGTTATTATCTAGTAGATAAAATATCCAGTGCATCCATTTATCGTTTGAAGAAGAAAGCATAATAACTCTTGTGTATGTGTTAGATTACTTACTTGATATATAAAAAGCTTCAGTTAATTTTCGGCCCTATCCACATGCCTTTTAAGAAGACACAATTATGGTGGAAAGGATAAATTATTTGAAATCAGAAAATATGGATTACAATCATGGCCCAAGAAGGATAGCTTATGACTTATTCAGGGGTCAGGTTTTTAAGCCTGAGAACCACAAAAAAAAGGTAGGACTCAACAGTCATTTTGAGTAAACTGTTCCCATGATAGTCCTTGACATTTGGGGAACAACGCCAATGTTCTTGGGTCCTGTCGTAACAGTTTCCAAATTCTTAGTTTCAAGTCTTTAGATTAATTGAGCTTTGTGATCATTCAATGGGGTATAAAACCAGAGTTAATGTGGTGGGAACAGGTATGTATCACCTGGTTCTGTCCACTTAGCAGTTCAAGCACAGGGTATTAGATGTGATTGATCACTTTCTGTTACTATACTTCAGCTGCAGTTGAAGCTCTCAGATAAGGATCGCTGGGGAAATAGGTGTAAATAGTTAAAACTATGAATTCCAATTCTGGGATTTTGCTATGGCTAAGATTATCCAGATGGTGAATGCAAAGTATTGTTGTTATGCCAACCTGAAGACATAGATAGCTTGCTTGCTGGGACTTACCTCGGGAAAACAGGGTGTCAACTAATATCTTGACATTTTTATATATCAAAATCCTTAATGGCTCTTCCCATTATGACAGAAACAATAACTCAACCTGTCACTTAGTGTAATAGAAACATTTGGCTTCATTTTCCCTTTGACATATTCTAAAAGCTAAATAATATCTTTTGGCAGCAAGGTTTAGCCAAAAGATGACTGGACTTGGAGTTGGAATACCTGAATTTGACTATGATTTTGCCATCCTCTAGCTGTATGACCATAAAGAAGTCACTTAAGTCCTTTTAATTTAATTTTTCTCATCTATAAATTGGAGATTTATTTGCATGTATTTCACATAGTTCTTAAGAGGAAATAATGTCTTAAAACTTTGAGTTTTAAGTGATTAATATTTATATTATTTTGAAGGTAGAAGAGACCAATTTGAACTTGTTGTTAGGAAACATTTCTTAAGAATTAGAGTTGTTTAAAAACATGAAAAGAGAAACTTCAGTAACTGGTGAGTTTCTACCAGAGATCTTGAAATAGAGATTGGGATAATACTTATAAAGTTTGTTGTAGTGGGAGTTTATTTTTGTTGATGGATTAGACTAGCTGGTCAAATGGGTCATCACATGTGATTATGTGCTAGCTTAATTGATATCCTAGGAGAAATTCCAGACTCCTCAGCTGTAGATTTAATACATATATTTTATGGACTTTCAATCCATAACTGAAACAATAATTCTCTTTAAAATCTGTTGAAATCATCTCTATCACCGAAGTGATGATTTTAGAAATATGGTTCAAGAGAGATTAAACCATTATGAGAGAGACATTTACCACAGGACCAAATATTGTCATTTATTATGTGAATTATTATGTGAAATGTGAAATAGCTCAAGGGTTCAATGAAATATGAGTGAAACCAATCTTTAAAATTGGAGAGGAGAAGGGCAGAGTCTAAGGAATAAAGGAAGGGGTGGGGAATGATTTTAGAAGTCCTAGAGGTCTGGTAGAGTCTAGTTGACTTTTTAAACTTATGCTAATCAAGACAGTCTCCAGGTTGGCCTATCTCTATGTAACAATGGAGACAGGATGAATGGATTAAAATTATTGATTAAGAATTCCTATTCCACATCATCACTACTTCTCAGTTTATTGGTTTGAAAACAATAAATAGGATGGTATTGTAAAATCATTTTTACCTTGTAGTACACTTTGATCTCAAATATAAAATTTCTCTTTTCTTCTAAGTTATCTAATTCTATATATTTCACTTGTTTTTTCATCTCCTTTGTGAATAAACCTTTACTAGTTCATAGCTTGTGGTTTGTTTGAGGAATTCCATGCATTTTAATTTGAAAATGCCAAATGCATTTTCAATGCTCCAGACAAGTGGAATTTTCATGTCTAAACATATTTAGACATGAAATACTTCCTTCCCCAAACCTCTGTAATTCCACTAAGCACAAAAAATAGGCTTGGTTGTTAGCAAAATTGATTAGGTATAAGGTAGACCTTGGTGGGGGGAAGAGAGGAGGTATTAAATACAGTAAGGAAATGTATCAATTTTGCTGTAGCAACATCTTCTTTAAAAGGCTGAATATGTTTTCATTGAAAGAATAGATATTTTTTGGCCTTCAATGCTTCAGATATTATATTTGTGGAAGAAACAAAAAATTAGAAAAATGTTCAACTTGGAAGGGTCTTTGGAGGTTAAAATTTATCTGAAGAAGCTAAACTTAAGTAATCTGACCAATAAAACAGTTTGTTGCTATGAGTCAGATGTAGAAGTCAAGCTTCCTCTCATTTTTTTTTCATTTATATTAATGATTTTTAAGCTTAAACATTTTGTTCTTTGAACAAAATTTTTTGATATTTTAAAAAAGATGAACAAACATTATTTGATTCTAAATTTCCAAATTTAGCAGAATTGCTTTTCTTCCAGCAAATTGTTTTATGTAGGTGGAGTCCCATTTTTAATTAGAGTTCAAACTTTGATGCATAAGACAAAGATGTTTTGGAAAATGTGGTCGTCAATGTCAAGTAATAAGGGGAGAAAAACAAGCTGGCAAATAGAATCATAGTGACTGAGAGGGAGACTTTCATTTTGTGAAAATACACATAGGCTTACATGTCCTTGCTTGTAACATTGTCACAAAAAGAATGAATTTCATGGATTACACTAGGAAATTATATTATGTGTCCCAAACTCACATGAGGCCCAGAGGAAGGGAAAATAGGACTTTCATTGGCAAAGCTCCCTCCCCACAGCAGGAAGACTTTTGCAAAGGTACAGATGACACAATTTCTTTCTCCCCCATAGATACTGAGCTTGTTTCTTCCATAGTGCATTCATTCACCTCTGCATGGTGCTTTTGAAACTCACACTGACTTTCAAACCTTAGCCTGTCAAAATAAAAAAAAAATCTTTTAGAAATATTTTCTTCCCCCCCCCCACAACCTTCAGAAAACCTCTAGGCAGCTAACTATGAATTTAAAAGTGAGTCACTGTCATTGTAACAGCTTACTACTCCTTTCATCTAGAAGTGATCATCTTGGATTTTTTTAAACAACTATTCGTTTGAGGCAAAGGGATAGTTTTTTTCCCCCTGTTTATATTTTTAATCACTTAGTTCCAAAATTTTCTGAAATACATTTTTCCCTGAACATTTTGTACTGAGAACTTAGTTAATCTCTTGAATTTATAATGAACTTGTTGATCCTCAAGTTCATACCTAGTAAATATTGTTCATGGGGACTGTTTCTGTTAGATGAAAAGGTAGGAATTTTTATTTGTCTCCTTGCTTCTTTTCTTTATTTAAAATTTCAGCATAAGTGATTGTAAAACTTAATTTTGCTAGACATGATGACATGATGGAAATTAAGCAGCTAGCTGCAACCTTGATGAGTATATTTACTGAGGATAGAGACACTCTCCTTTATCATACATAGGAAATATTCTAATCTTTTGTAAAAGCTCCATCAATTTCAGTTCTAACCTAAAATGCTATATTTTTAATTTTGGCAAGACTAACTGTCATCGTGATTTCTCTTCTAAGCATCATGGAAGCTACAGTGAGATGGCAGGTTCACCTAGGTATTTTAGCCCACACATGAATGTCAGAGACAAGCTTATGGTTACTAGACTGTACAACAGAAAGGGAGTACTAATGAAACATGACTGGGCAGGGATAAAAATAAGCGCCAAAATGTTTTTTACATTCACAGGATCAGGTCATTTTATTCATGCCTATCTAGCTGGCATAGCTTTTTTCACACTGCTACTTTCTCTCCCTTGCACCAAGGATTTGGTGATATGAGAAGAATATAATTATGCCTTAGAAAAGTCTGATATCAAATTACTTATTTGGGACAGAGTGAACTAGGTGTCTACTTTTTAGTGTTAGTTCTCTGATTTTTGCCACCTCCAGCAAAGTAGACTGTTAGAAGTTACTTCATTAACTAGCTTGCTTATATTGTTCATTTGACTACCAGGTAGAATTACACCTCAAAGGCAAATACATTTTTGTAAGGGGGATTTAGTGAATTTTGGATTGACTTTCTTACTACAGCATCTCTCCTCTTCACTAGGAAGCACTCAATTGGCAAATTCTTATACCACTCTCTTTGCCATGACCCCACGGTTTTGACATTGGCTGGCCACAATTCAATATTGATCTAGCAGTGCAAAAATGTAACATTTTCCTGACATATTAAAATTATGGAAATTTCAATTTGGTTCTTCTGTGGCTTGGTTCCCACTCTGTATATAATAAATTCACATTAAATTGACCTATCCCATTCAAAAATCTTAGATGATTGTTTAGTGACTATGTGATATAGTAAATTATTGTAAAGTAACCAAATAAAACTGTAAAGAAAATATCTTTTCCACTGATCTCTCATTATCCAGGACACAGAGAGAACAAATTAGAATTCAATACCTAGACTCATCATGGCCAACTTTATTTACAGCTAGAGAAAAAAGGAGGAAAGCAACAGAATTCAGGATCAGACTTCTATTTGACTATGAGAGGTGAATACCCTTCATAGAGTTATACAAATTTATATTTGGGGTTAGAAGGGAATTGAGGCCGCCTAGTCCTACCCATTAATTTTCTGGCTAGAAACAGACACAGAGACATTATTTACTCATGGTCATACATTATTAGAGGAACTGAACTTTTCTCTCTCAGAGCTATATAAATCTAACCAGAAAATAAATAATAAGTTTAGCAGATGAATAGAATATTAGAATTATTTCTCTCCCGAATTTAGTTAGGCAGGAAAATAGCAGCTTTGGTTAAATAGTGTCATTTAGTTCTAATTACATAGCCCAAATGGAAATGATCTCCCTTACTTTGTACTTATTGGATCAAAATCGGACTGTTTATGCTCCAAAAATGGGGAGTGGGACACTTTCATTACAGATCTCAGCCCCTTTCTTGAAGAAAGTTCCACAGCTTCTTTCATTCCATAACGTTTACATAAAAGGTCACCCCCTGACCTTTTCATTGTATAAAATTAATTTGCAATTATTCTGGGGATTTCATTTCCAAGGTAGTTCCAATATGCTAAGATCTTCTGAGGATTTCTTCCTTCCTTTCCTTTTAATCATATTCATATTAAGTACCAATAGTCTCAAGTAAAATAGCATAAGGATAACATATCTATCTCTTTTGTTATAATTAGGTATAACTATGGCCAGTGAAAGCAGAATTGTGAAGTGTGTGACAGAGACAGAGAGATAAACACACATGCATTTAGTTTCCTTCTCTTTGTTTTTGTTTTTGTTTTTTTTTTGTTTTTTTTTTTTGTTTTTTTGTTTGTTTTTTCTTTTTCCCTTGCAGGCAACGATTCTGTGCTCTTTTTCCTGTTTTGCTCTATCAAAGTCTTTCTTCAGGAAAGGATTTGATGTCAATCTTTTAAAGGTCAGTTGTTTGAGAGGAAAACCTTTTATGTAGAATTGCAGAATGAAAGACTGCTCTCATTAAAGAGGTTTCAGGCAAAAGAGAAAAAGCAGAGGTTGAAATATCTAAATACTTCATAAATCTTAGTTTTCAAAAGTTATTTCCAGATCCCTCTTATTTGGTTATGTATAGGAGGATTATGGAAACCTTCCAAACATCATTGGATCTATATTCCATTCCTTGCTCCACTTATCTCTATAGTTGTCCTGGAGAGCAAAGCTTTTTAAACTCTGGGTTATGATCCCACATGGAGTCATGCAACTGAATGTGGGGGTCATGAAATTATGATGTATTATCAGTAAATGTTTGATTTCTATACCTACTTTATATGCCTATATTCCTGGGGTGGGTAAAAATTTCCCTGGGGAAAAGTGTTAGGGAGTTGAAAAAAAAAGTTACCTGTGAGGATTAATCAAATGATAAGTGAAATTTTTAAGGAAAGTTAAAAATATTATATAAGTAGAAGGCATTATTGTTCCAAAGGTGATTGTTATTGCTATGGGGAAAGTAAAATTTTTAAAAAGCATCATTTGAATATAAAATTTGCCTTGTAGAGTCATTTGCTGTTACTGATAGTTTAGGTTTGACTAGCCTTTGTTCAAATTAAATTGTTAAGAATTAGAGCTCATATACATGGATTTGTAATGCATAACTGTAGATAACTTTCTTAGTCAAAATCTTACATAAAATAAGATTTTGATCACAATTAAGTTTGACTTAGTTCAACTTCTGAGACTTGAACAAAGACACCTGGAGGTGGCATTCTGAGCACCCCAAACTGGATCAAGAAAATCTCTGCTACTGGAGATAATCCCAAATGATTACTTGTGTTTTCAAGTAAAAACTGAGAAAGGTAAAACAGAGCTACTTTTAAAAATTGAAGATAAAAAGAATGTAAAAAGTATTGAAAATCAATTAAAACTTTGAGGTTCCAAAAAGAAAAGAATAATAAATGAAAACTAAAACTTACATGTAATTTAGTGCATGTTAAAAACCTTGATGGTGGCATTTGTTAGTGGAAAGAGCAGTGACTTAGGTAATATGATCCAATTTTTGTTTCTATCCTCCTATTGGATTATTGGAAGCCCGTTTGATCTTTTTGTACTGAGTAATATTGCAGTGTAATTATACAAATCAACAACCCAACCAGAAGGTCAAAAGATGAAATAGTCAGTCAACAAGCACTTATTAATAGATTATATATTTGGTATGTAATAGTACTTCATCTATCTTAATATCTATCAGAGCTCTTCCAATATTAAAAGCAGAATTGGGAATATCTTCATAGCATAGCTGAATAACAGTATCATCCAAAGGAATAAAAATAATGCATACTTTAAAAGCTTTTTTCCCCCAAAATTAAATGACTTGGTTTGGGAATACATAAACTGTGGTCCAAGGGATAAATTTGGTTTACCACCTATTTTTATATAGGTAGAAAACTAATAAGAAAAATTACATTTTAAAATAAAGTTTCATTGCATTTAAAAGCACAAAAGAAGCATGGCTTGCTAAACATTCAAAAATGATAGATTTGGGAAAGACATAATTTGAGATATGCCTGATATATTTTTTCTATATTGAAGAACTTTGAAAATATGTAATCATGCATATACAAAAGGCTGAATATTTTGTATTATTATAAGTAAGAGACATGGAGGATAATATATAACAAGTATCTCAAATCATCTAAATTGTTTTTGTCATGAGATAAAAATCAAGATTCAAGGCTATTTTAAGTTTAAAATAATTTTAAAATCTAATAAAAAGTTATATATTTTTAAAAACCAAGATTCTTATGCTATACAAATCTATTGAACAACAGTTTATAAAGGAAAAAGGATATGGGGTTTTCCAATGAAGGAGAAAATATATTCTGATTGATATATTAGTATCCATCTTATATGTAGGCCATTCATGGGAAATTAAAATGGTCTTTCAAAATAATTCATAAAAGCACATAGTACTTCAAGACATAAATACTTTTAAAAATTTGACAGGAACATTTTAGGTTGTCTCTACCATATTCTCAAATCTTATTACTGACATTATTTGGATAACCTTAAACATGTTACTTAATTTCATTGGGATTCAGCTCCTTTTTTGGTAAAATGAGATTAGATTAGATTACATGAGCTTCTTTCCAGTTCTAGATCTATGATACTTCGATCCTATGTCTCTCAAGAAGCCTATCTTATGTGATCTCAAAAATTTCTGAACCCAATTTTTTTTCCTCATCAGTTTGCCACAGTTAATTTCATTTTAATAATTTCTTCTGTGTCATCATGCTGTCCTCATAAGGACCAAATTAAAATATATTTATGTTGACAGAATGAGGAGCTGATCTTATCCCATTAATGCAAGTAATGGCTATACTTGTCAGATTATTCAGTTATAATCTAGAATATTCAATAGAAGGATCTGAAGGACATAAGATACAGAGATTAAAAATAAGAAAAATGTCCAAGGAGCATGGAGTAGATTTTGACCAAAATGGTTTTCTGCTCCGCATGAACATAGTAAGATTATGATGAAGATACGTGAACTATTTATCCAGCCGGAAGGACAAGTGATGATTAGTGGAAACATTAATTGAAATAATCACTAAGCATATAGTCAACATTTACTATGTGCCAGATGCTATTAGACAATAAACCTAGAGCGCATGCTACTAGTCATGGACTAAAACTATCCTGACATCTATTGGTGCTGTCTCTGTGGCAAAAGCAGAACAGATAATGCATTCTGGAAATATCCTAATTTTATTCTTCAAATGGTAGAGATGACAACAAGGAGAAAAGCTACTGTAAACCTGAGTCAGACCAATAAAGAAAAACTGGTTGCTAAAATAGAATAAATCACACATCAGGAGAAATGTTTACTCCTTTGTATAATTCATAACAAAGAAAGGTAAGAAAAAGCATTTACTCAATATTTGTGATGTACCAGGCACCGTGCTAAGCACTTTACAATTATAATCTCATTTGATCCCCATGATAACTGTGGGAGGTGCTATTATTATATTCATTTTCTAGTTGAGGAAACTGAGGCAGACAGATTAAATGACTTTTTCAAGAATCACATAACTAGTAGATGCCTGAGGTAAAATTTGGACTCTGGTGTTCTTGACTCTAGGGCTTAGTGCTCTATCCATTGCACCACTTAGTTGCCTCTAATTCCCAGGAACGCCAAGCAGTTAGGAATGCACTATAGATCTTTTTGGGGAAGCTATTTAAAATTTTCAAAGAAGGAAAATATAAAATTCTATGACTTTAACACATATTATGGAAGATATGGTAATGAGGATGATGGTTCTCAAGAAAAAATTATTTTTCTCGTCTTTTATAACCTCTATTTTTATTGCAAATAGTGACCTCAAAACTGAGATTCTGTCATGAATAGTACCATATATAGGAAATTGGAGGCCATGCAAATGTCAGAGAAGGTGTTGTGAAAGATTTTCTAACCATTTAATCTCTCCATAATAACCCTCCATAATATCACAGAAGTGACAAAATAGTGACCCTGGGTTATCAAAGGCTTTATCAACAGAGTATATGCCACAGGTTCAAAAATATACTAATAAAAGAAATAACAAATGAATGTGCTACAAAGAACAAAAGGGAGGAGATCTCAAATGCAGTTAAACTTGAAGCAGGAAGTGCATATTAAGGAAAGGAAATTATATATATATATATATATATATATATATATATATATATATATATATATATATATATATATTTAGGAAAAATATTTAAGGTAGGAGACTAGAGGAAATGGATGACTTGTTCAAAGGATGAGGAATTGATATTGGAGTGATGGGAAGGAAGGCAAATTTATCCAATACTTATTTTGCTCTTATTTTCTCTAGCATAAATAATAGTATACATAGTAGAAAAGAAAGAATATAAATGGTTAACTGTTAATTGTCCTTAGTGAATTGCTGTCATAAATAATCTCATCATTTTAATAGACAATAAACTTAATAGGACTAATATGCTTGTAAAAAGCCAATGAGTTCTTAAGATGCATTGTAAGAAACACAGTAAGAGCAATCAAATTGCTACCCTGTAATCTGCCCTGATCGAATGATAAATACAGTACTGTGTTCAATTCATGGGCATATTATTGATAAACTGTAGTCCAGAAGAGAGGAACTGGGATAATGAGAGGATTGGTGATAAGGGGAAATTTAAACCGAGAGAAAATAAGCAAGGACATAATGACTCCTTAGGTATTTAAAAGGGTAGCAGGTAAAATAATTGTTGCACTTGGTTTCAGAAGCAGCTGGTTGTAGTTACATAGAACAGATTTGGTTTTACTATAAGTAAATTCTTCCTAGATTCTAGTGCAAAATTATAACTAATCCAAAGTGGAATGGTCTACTCCAGGTGATGATGGGTTTCTTCTTTCAAGATTTCATTAAACAGAGTCTGGAAGACCAGTTGTCACTAATATCATAGAGGTGATCTTATTTAGGTACAGGCTACACTCAGCAGTCCCTGAGGTTTCTTCTAATTCTGAGTCATTATGATTTCAACTCAGTTTATATACTCAGTTTATTTAAACTCAAGTTCAAGTCTTTATACCTACTAAATTTCATTCTATTAGTCATTCTATCAATCTAGTCTGTTGAGAATTTTCTGTATACTAATATAACTATTCATATTGATCATATTATTTATGTAATTATCAAAGTAAGGGGAAGCTAGGTGGCACAGTGGATAGAGCACCAGCCTTGAATTCAGGAGGACCGGAGTTCAAATCTGGTCTTAGACACTTAACACTTCCTAGCTATGTGACCCTGGGCAAGTCACTTAATCCCAGTCTCAGGGGAAAAAAATTATCAAAATAAAAATGATGATAATATTTACATATTGCTTTGCAAAGAACTTTACATATATCACTTCATTTGGTTCTCATGAAGAACAATGTGTTTACTATTTTAGATTATATATTTTGTTTATTTTAATGTATTTTTCATAAATACTACATAACAAACTTTTTAATTTGAGAATATAGGTAGTTGTGACTTTCCAGAATCCAGTCATTCAGCTTGTTGAAACAGCTACTGCATGTTTATTTATTAAGTTGTCCATTAGTAAAATGTAATGTTATATTTTGAGGACTGATTTTATACTGCTGTGCACCCAGTAATTAACACAATTCTAAACAAACATGCTCTGTTGGCTTAATCCTCAATTCTAACACTGCACTATGAGAAAGATGATTACATGGTACCCCAGTTGAATGATCTGCCCATCCTATTTTTTTTTTTTTTTTTTTTTGCGTGGCACTTGAGTTTTATGTCTTTGGAAACAGTTTTCGGATCAAAAATGTATTTTTAGGTTTCTCAAACAGCCCATTGCTGGAAGAACTGTCAAAGAGAATCTTTCTTCTTCATTTTGGCTGAACTCTTGGGAATCTTAGCTCAGTCCAGATGGTGAGCCTCAGCTGCTCTATGAAACAGGTAAAAAAAAATACCGTTTCAAATTTGGCTGCCAGCTCTGTGCTTCCACAACAACAGGTGTTAATGCCTTTTAAAAACCATCCTCATAAATTGTGATACCTTTTGTATTTTGTTTGATTTGGAGACAAAGAAAGCTGTACTTGCTGGATATAGAAATAGTTTTTGTTATCTTATTAGTGCTCAGTCTTTAAATCTTATATAATGAAGGAACAATGTAATTGGAATTGTCTTTCACTTAAGATAGATAGAACCACATGCAATTCTTATGATGGGCCAGTAGAGATGATGTTTATTAGTTGTGCCATCTAAATCTTCAAAGATCAGCCCATCATTGGCAGAATCTATGAGGTGTCATTATTGTAACCAGTTTTAGGATAAATTGTTCGAGCTTGGTTGTCAACATAGTCACACCCTGAGCAATCTGTTCCTTTTGAGCTGTCCAGCTGTATTGGCCATCTTCATAACTAAAATAATTCAGCATGCTTCAGTTTTTTGTGGCATTAAAATGACTGGATTCAATCCATGGTCCTGCATCTAATTGATTAGTTGGCAATTGTTACATTCAATCCAGACAATTGCAAAAGCCCAATCATTGATTGGCCCTAGTACTTCACATGGTTGTTTTGAGGATCGTAAGATTAATGTATGTGAAGAGTCCTCCTGTCTATACCAATAATTATAATAATAGTTAATATTTATTTTGGCCACCCTTCTCTATAGTAGGTTTATACCCTCAGTTTATTTAAACTCAAATTTAAAACTTTATATTTATACCTATTAAATTTCATCCTATTAGTCATTCTATCATCCTAGCTTATTGAGAATTTTCCAAATACTAATACTAATTTACCCAGTTATTTAGCTTATATTCTTTATGTGATCATCAAAATGATGATAAAAAGTATTTATATTCCACTTTGGGAAGCACTTTACATATATCACTGCATTTAATTCTCACAAATAAGCTAAGGACATATATGACTTCATTTTATTCTCACAAAGAAACTAAGGACAATATAATAGTATTTATATTCCACTTTGCAAGGCACTTTACATGTATCACTTCATTTGATTCTTAAAAGCAGTCTCAGGATAATAAAAGCATATGCTATTTTAGATTATATATTGAGAGAAAACAGAGGATCCAAGAAAATCAGTGTCTTGTGTGAACAAGATGATAATCACTTATTATAGAAAGAAAACCTAGCTCTGACCATTTCTTGTTTTATTTCTGTTTTCTCTGCCAAGGAGAATGACTTTTGTGCTAGAAATGGCAAAAACAATAATTAATAGGTAACTGGTCACAGATGAACTATATATTCAGGTAGATGTGGTACCTGATATTAAATAGGATACACAGATTTAGACCTAGAAGTAACCTTAAAGATTATTGAATTCGATGGTTTCATTTAAAAAAATGAAATACAGGTAGATTAAGCAGATTAAGTATCTTTCCAAAAATCACCTAAAAATGTCTAAGGCAGGATTTAAACCCACAATTTCCTGACCCCATGACCTATACTGTAGCTATTACTCCAGACTTCTTATGTGAGAAATAGAACACAAATCATGAACTACAGAACTAAGGAAGAACAAATGCTTCCCCAGGTTTTTTTTTTTAAAGAGAGCAGAATACTCTACAAATTATGGACCTTTGGTTAGATTCAGCAGGATTTCCCCTTTGTCATCAAAAAATGAAAAAAGTTTAAATGTCTATATGCTGTATTATAAACTATATTTTGTGTACTATAACAAATTGTGAATTTTTCAATTCTAAATACAATCCCTTCTTCTGATACAGGAATTGATTAAATGAACCCTATTATTTAAAAATATTATTGTTAACATTGTTATAAAAACCTAATATTTTAAAAGGACACATGGAAAATGTATTCTACACATCAAGAAAATCTGAATATATGCCCATTTGTAAAATAAAAACTTAAAGCACAAGTAAATCCAAAAATAAAAGCCCCTCAATTCCAGCAGCACTAGTTTGTCTAAGGATGAGGCAGCCACTGATGAGTTTTACGCAAGTAGGATCAAATGTCCTAACAGTTCTAACACTTCTACCTCACCAAATCTCCTCTGACAGCAAGAAATCCTACTTGTAAAGTAATTTCTTTGACATTGTATCTCTTAAAGACCTTGTTAAAATTAAATGTTACATCAGTTCATTATCATCCCTAGGTCCCTAAGGAATAGTGATAAGAACTTCTCAAACATACTTTAATGGTATAGCTCTGGGTTTATTTGCATCCCCCTAGGCCATATTTACTACTATGAGATTATTAGAGGCTCAGAATAGTGTCATTCAGGTATCTAACATCTGTTCTGTTGGGGGTTTTCATCACTATTGCCAGATGCTCAAACTGCTCTGTGGGGAATGGTTCTAGGACATATTATATACTCAGGTTATTGGCAGAACAGTAGGTAGATGGGCACCTTTCTCAATTAGTTGCCTTAATTCTCAACTACCCACACAATCTTACAATTCAGATTTAATCTAGGGGCAAAATAGATCCTTCTGGAGAATCACATGTAGACAAATCATCTATATTCTCAAATTACCCAAATTCTGCACCAAACAAGTAAAAACAAGCACACTAGCTCACAGCAATACTCTCCTGGCTTTCAGAAAATTACTTCATTCTCTAATTGTATTCTCTCTGTTCCAAACACTAGAATTCTATTCCCTTTCTCTATAAGAACTTAACAACTGCTACATATACAAAAACTCCCTGGAGTCTAACATGTTCCTCTTCCATTAGTGAGGGGCAATTAGAAAGATATCTTGATGTTCTTTTGGAATCTAGATAATCAGATTGGGTAAGCAAATCCTACTCCCAAAATCTGTCTCAAATATCTTTTAAAAATATTTCTCAGATGGAACTCAGAACAGGTATAATCAATTAATTTAGTGGGCATTTATTAAGAACCTCTGTTTTAGGATCCATGTGAGCTTTTGGAGACACAAAGATAAAATGAAAACAGTCTCTGTCTTCAAAGAGGTTACAGTCTAGTTTGAGACTCTACTCTCCTTCCAAAATATTAAATCACATTAGCCCTGCCTCCAAACCTCATTAGGACGCTCTGGGAGCCGGCTGAATGAAGGAAGAGGGTTTCATTCAAAATCCTCACCTGAGGATGGGGCCCAGGTCAAATATCTCTTCATTTCCTACCTTGCTGAACTCCTTTGGACTTCACAGAGCTCCTCCTCACCAGGTATATTCCCTTCTGGGCCTTAGATTGCTTCCCTCATTAGATTATAAACTCCTTTTTTTTTTTTTTTTTTTTCTTTTTGTTCCTGCTACTTACCTGACACTTGATCATTATTTCCTGAATGAATCATTTAATGAATGAATGAAACCTTTGGGAAGACACTTAGCCTCAGCATTTCAGTACCTCATTCTACTTTTTAAAAAGATGATTTGTCCAGATAGTCTTCACAACCCTTAAGTAGTATAGTGAATAAGGCATTTAATTTGGAATAAAATCAAACAAGCAAACATGAGTTTAAATACCAATGTAAGATTTACTAACTGTGATTCTGGGCTAGTGCTTAATTTTTCTCTGCCTCAGAGTTCTATTCTGCAAAAAGAGAAGTTGGGATTTTTAACTTTTAGGATTCCTTTCACCTCTCAATTTATGATACTATGAACATATATATCATATATATATATATATATACATATATATGGTATATTTTGATACAATAAATTATTTGTCTAAATCAAGAAAAATGTAAAGTTTGGGATGATGTCTGGAGGAGGAAAACCTCAGTGAGGGGCTTCTGAATAACTAGGATGTAAAGTAATTGTTTTGCGAGGTGAGAATAACAAGTAGGAAGTGAGGAGTGGAAGACAAGTGAGTGGTGGTACTGAGGACAAATTATACCTTTTCTACAGCTTTGCCTCAGTTATTACTATTAGTAACTAAGCATCCTTTCCCTTCATACAAAGCTTTAATTATTGCAAAATAAATCAATGGAAAAAGCATTCAGAAGTCATTTATTGCATTTATTATTTCCCCCAGCTTCTCCCACTACTGAAATTATGCACACTAAGGGCCTGCTTAAAACTCCTACAACCAGCCATCACTGAGAAACTTAGCTAGGGCAAGGATTAGCTTCGGAGACTTTATGTAGGTGCTTTGCAATAAAAAAGCCACAAGTTAAAATTCAAAAGGACAAGAAGTTCTTTTGCGGTAAAGATTCAAATGAAAAGTAGAAAGAGTAGTAGACAGGACATAGCAGCTTTGGCTTTGAATTCTGAAGTCATAAACTTATCATGCAAAGTTTGTCAAATTACATCACCTCTGATCCCTCATTTCCTCTATGATGAAATTAGAAATTTGGACAAGATCTGCTATAGCTTTGGATCTTTTTGTGGTTAAAAGGCCCTAAAACTTCTTCTATTTCTAAAACTGAAAAAATATAATTTGAGTGTCAACTTAGCAAATTATAAACTCTGTGATATTTGTATAAAAGGGAATATAGCCATGTGACACCTAATAAAAAGGAACTTTATTCATTAGTTGAAAACAGGTAGGATGAAACAAAGAAAAGGAGGCTCAGAATCATCCTGTGGGTGTAAATAATGGGATGTGTCAGTTAATGTAGTGGGTGACATGGCCTATTTGAGAATCAGAGGAATCAAAATGCCAACTGGGGAAAAAAAGAGACCATTCATCATCATTCACTAATTTTTCTTTATGTGATTGTTTCCCTCTTTGGCCAAAAACCAGATAAAATAGTGAAAAGAGACTCAAGAAAAGTAAAACTAGCACTACATAACTTAATGGGTTATTGTGAGGAAAGTGTTTTTTGATATTGAATTATGTTATTTGAATATGTTATTTTAATGATGATCTCATGTACCAGAAAAAAATTATAAAATGGCTTTGCATTCTTTCAGCCTTCTGCTGAGCTTCTTCTGTTTCCACAGTGATGATTATGGAATGCTAAAAAAGGAACATATGTGCTGTCAATAATCATAGTTTTAGACAATCTAACATTGTAACTATTAGACCTGTTAATAACTTTTAGTCCTCTTAATATAAGATCTAAAGCCCCAGGTTAAAGTTATGATGTTACCTTATTAGAAGAACTGCTTCCAAAATATACATTAATTATTTTCCTTATAAATGGAAGCACACATAATTGTGACTTACTTAAATTTATGATATTAAAATAATACAAAGTACTAATTAGTGTCTGAACCTAGATTTTGTGTTAAAGTTTGGTTGGTGCAAAGACTACAAACAACCACAAAACTATTACCCAAATCCTTCATTTTGAATGAAGAAATTGAAACCTTACAGTTTATATTGAACTGAATAAAATATTAAAGTAATGTAAAATGTTAAGAAAATTTGAAGAAAATGTTAATGAATCCACAGAGTTATTATGACAGTCTACTGGGGAAATCCATTTTTCTTATGTTTTTAATGAACTAGCACTGTTCATTTTAACCACCATTTTTGTATTAAATTATTTTAATATAAAATTAT
This sequence comes from Sminthopsis crassicaudata, assembly GCF_048593235.1. NCBI lineage: Eukaryota > Metazoa > Chordata > Mammalia > Dasyuromorphia > Dasyuridae > Sminthopsis > Sminthopsis crassicaudata. The sequence goes on from NC_133622.1 coordinate 34,479,258, forward strand.
GAAAAAAGTTTTTAAAAGTTATAAATGTTCTACTTTTCATCAACTTATCAAATATTGTATGTTGATCTAGGACTTAACTCATGGAGAATGATAATTTATTTTCCCATTTGGGGATTCACATTCATTTTATCAGTTATTCTTTTTCTTAGGAATTCTCTGCCTCAATCACACTGTCAGAAAGAAAATTAATTTCAAATAATAGCATTTGCTTAACAAGGCCAGTTATGTTTACATTATAAATTGATTAGTCAAGTTAGCAAATATCTATTAAGTCTATGTCAGAAGCCCAAAGATATGCCAGATGCTATGAGGGAACAAGAAACATTAGATATTACCTGCCCTCTAGAAACTTATAATTTTATTTAGAACACGGGACTTGCAAGAATTGATCAGAAAACAATGGATAGAATATTGACAATATATAATCAGGACTGAATGGAATTGAGTAAAATGGGTGAAGGGATTTTTTCAAAGTCTGTTTATTTCTTCATTCTCATTATTTCTAAGTTCAAATAACTATTTGGCAGAAAGCTAACTACCATTAGTTATCAACAATAAAGTAGCTTGATTGTGTAATTTCAAAATCAGATTTCAATTTGGATAAGAAAGATCCTTTGGAATATGATATTACAAATATGTAAAAGAAATCAGATATGAAAGAGAATAGAGTATCTATTATAGAGTATACAAGCATTTATTATGTTTTTTTTAAGGAAGTATACTTACCTTCCCAGTTTCCTCAGCAATATTATGATTAATACTTAATATACTCTAATTGTTTGGTTGTTGAAAGTACAGCAAAAAAAATCTACCCTTTTATCCTCTAGAACACCCTTTCAGGAATGTACCTAAATTGATATTTTGGAACTTCCTAAATGTTTCTAAATTAATGTTTGGAAATTTAGAAGAAAATGGCAGCTATATCATGACTTTTGATGTCATGCCAGACCTTAATGATAACAATAGAAAACCCAATTTTGTGTTTCAATAGTGATTTAGACCCCATGTGCAAAGTCATTGTTCTTAGCTTAGGATAAAATGATAGCAAAAAGCTGCACATTTTCTTAGAATTTACCTATGAGATTTATATATTCCTATCCTGAAGGATATAAGAATCAGAATGATTAATGGGAAAATGAAACTTCTTGGGGATTATGTGTGGAGTTGATGACCACTTAGGAATGGGTGCTGAGCACATTTAATAGCTGCTTTAATTACCTGTTATTGTTTTGCTACTGTTTCATCATGATTATCTGGTTTGGTAAGATTAAAGAATCATCAATGGGACTTCATCATTTGATGATTCAAAAAGACAATACTTCGAAAGTTACATGGACATGAGGAAGGAAACATATTGAGGGACCTCTCTACATTATATATATAGTGACATGCTTAATAGTAGATAACAGTAAACAGATTCTATTTTCTCTATTTCTCCCCTCAGGGAGGAAAAGGGAATCCAAGTAGCCCTGGTGTCTAATCCCTGGGCTTTCAATTTTACCACATAGTGGATCGATATTTTAAAAACACTGGGCAAGAATAGGTTACTCTGTTTTTTTTTTTTTTTAAAGATCATTTAAAAAGGGTTTTTGTTAATATCTATAGCCTTGCTGCCACACAGGTTAATTACTTTGCCTTTCTAATTGTGGTAACATTCAGATTCTGAGATTGTACAAGGGAAGTCAGATTAAGAATTGTGGGAGGCTCTCAAGCATTAAATGCTGATGATGGAAACAACTAATTCTGAGTAGGTAAAAAAGGAAAAGTCTCTAAAGGGACAAACATGGCTTCACTAAAAACAAACTCAGATTTTAAAGAAGATGTGTACAAGAGATAAAAGCAGAGACAGGTAGCTGAGGATGAATACAAAGCAATGTCATGGTCCAATAAGTGTCAGAAAGACTTATACTCAGAGTGAACTAAGCCTTGAAATAAATGGTAAGGCAACAACAAGAATTTTGTAGTTATATTGGGAACGAGAGAAAGAATAAGGAGGGAGTAGGAGGCTTGTGCAAGTATAGAATGATAGATGCTAGTGGGCCATAGGAACAAGACATAACAATTCTATTCAACAACTTCTGTTTTCCTTTTGTTTTCTCTACCAAAAAAGATAAAAATAGGCAAGATATAATAAAAAAAAGTTAATATAAAATCAAGATAAAACATAGGTAAAAGGATGGTGAGTGAATAACTGATTGTCTCAAATAATTGAAAGTCATATGTCCCAAATGAATTATATCACAGGTAAACTGAACAACACAATTCAAATCGTAAAACACTGATGGTGAGCATTTAATAATTATCAGTAAATTCTGAAAGGTTGAAGACAGGTAAATTCTTGCTGATTTTCAAAAGGGAGAAAATGAAATCTTTAAAGTGAACATATGTGAAATTTGCATCTATTCTTGGTAATATTCTAGAATGCTTAATTAAAGAGATTTTTTTAAAAGTATAGAGACAAGGAAACTGTGGTTCCTAAATCCAGCATAAGTTCCTTAAGAATAAGTCATGGCATTGGTACTTAATGTATTTTTGATCATGTTCTTAGATAAGCAAGTCAGCAGAGTGCTTTAAATACAGTATACTCTATTTTATATAGTCTCTCAGCAAGTTGAAGAAATACATTACAAAAGTTATTTGGATTTGGAATTGGTTGAATGATCACATCCATCGAATTGTGAAAAATTAAAGTTATATAAATCTAGAAATCTTAGTAGAATGACAGAGTTGACTTGATATTATTCTTTTTTTTTTCTTTTGAATTTTATGTTCTAAATTCTCTTCTTTCTTCCTCTTCCTTTTGCTTGAACTGAAAATCAAGGAAAAGACATAATACTATGATATCCATTATATGTTTGTACTCATGCAATACATAATCCCATACTAGCTGTATTAGGAGGAAAAAGGTGAGGAAAAATAAAGAAAATAATGTTTCCATCTGTACTGAATCCATTAGTTTTCTCTCAGCAGGTGGATAGCATTTTATATCATGAGTTCTTTGGGAATGTTATATATCACTAAATAGATTAGAATTGCTAAATTTTCCACAATTTATTATTGTTACAATTTTGCTATCATTGTTCATTTCACCTTGCATCAGTTATATAATCTTTCCCATATGCCCTCCAACATTTGTCATTTTCCTTTTCTGTCATTATAGTCAACTTGCTGGGTGTGAGAGGGTATATTAGTGTTGTTTTCTTAATTTAGCTAATTATTAATGATTTAGGTAGTTTTTCATATGACTATTCATAGTTTTGGTTTCTGAAAACCACCTGTTCATATCATTTGTTTTAAAATGATAAATACTTTAAAAAATCAAGTCTAAATTTAATTTTAAAAGATTAAGGACTAAAATGGCAGGTTAAATCTCAAACAGAATTTAATAGTGATAAATATAAAGTCCTATATCTGTTTAAAATAAGTAAATATAGAGTGATTTTTTATAAGATGATAACAACAACTATGGCTAATATCTGTGTTGCAGCAACTCCGCTAAGCATTTGACAATTATGTCATTTTGATCCTTATAATAACTGTGAGAGATAGGTACTATTGTTATTCCTATTTTACAATTGAGGAAACTGAGGCAAACAGAAGTTAAGGGACTTTTTATGATCACACCATTAGTAAATTCCAAGACTTGTGCTAGTTTATAGGAAAATAAAAATATAATCCTGAAATTTTCAGTGGAGTGTAAGCTAAAGACAGTCATTAGACATTTAGTCAAATAATTGCACCATCTTTTAGCTCTGAAGAGAATGTTTAAAATAAGGAAGAGATGATGCTGTTGTAGTGCATCATGGTCAGATCACATTTGAAGTACTATGGTCAATTCTGGGTGCTCAATAGTAAGAAGTCCATTGATAGACAGAAGTACATACAGAAGAAGGCATATAATGCATGTAAGATGCCTATAATCCACGAATAGATATAAGAAATTGAAGATTCTTTGCCTAGAGGAAAAAAAAAACATTTAAGAGATCTATGAGAACTGTTCAAATATAGGAACCAAGAAAGGAGAATTAGAATTATTATATATTTTTTCCAAATAGCATAACTAGGTCAGTAACTTGAAAAGAAATTTTAGCTCAGCATAAAGAAAAATTTAAAAGTTTAACAATTATATTTCTTTAGAAATATAAAACTCTGTATAGAAAATAATGAGTTTTCTTCTGTAGAATTGACTGACTACTCATGGGACTTGGTGAAAGTAAGAATTTTCTAAGGTGATCTCTGAGTTCTTTTATTCCTTTAGGCTCCTACAGATCTAGCCATCTTATCTTAAGGTTTCTCAGCTTTCCTTTGTTGAAATAGTGGTATAACACTATTCCTATAGCAGAAAAAGCTTATTCATGACTTGTTCATGATCACAAGGGAGTAAGTGTCTAAACTTGGATTTGAACTCTCATTTTCATGATTCTAGATGTTGTTCTCTCTCCACTGTGATAATTGATGGTACAATTAAGGATTGGAATTCACATAATCCATTCCACCTAGTTCCATTGTTCCTTTTATTCCACTAGTCTGATTATCTCAGGAAAAATGAGTTTGAGATCACCCAGGATGCATTAGGAACAACCATGCTTTTCGCAAAGCAGTCAGCTAGTAGCAAAAAAAAAAAAAAAAGAAAAAAAAAAAAAAGAAAAACAAACAAACAAAAAAAACAAAACAACAACAACAACAACAACAACAACTGAGAGATAAGTGTAAATGCAACTGGACTTGGCTAAATTACAATGCAAGTCTGTATTCTAAGAACTTGTCCTAGTTTGGGAACTATGATTGCTTCCAGTATTATGCTATAAGGTATTTACATCCCAATGAAAGGATGTGTATATGACTCACTAACATGGTAGAAGGCATGATCAGCGTCTGGACTAACATCCAAGTAGATGAGTCAATTTTTCCTCTCTTCTATAATTATCTAAGTATTCTAGGGTTATCCCAAGAATAGAGTTTGTTCTTAAGGACTCATATCTTGTCTAGATTGGTTTCTAAAACAAGGTACTTGAATTGATGCTCCATTCCAGGCAATCTTGGGTACAAAGTAGAGCTCTCTGGGTCAACTAGGAATTATAGTGATTCCTTTGGATCTTTTTGAGTACAAAACTCTGAATATCCAAGATTGAATGAGCTTTGCATGCTGCAACATAAATATATCAAATAATAAGTATTCTTTGACATTTTCATTTATACAATTTGTAGCTTCTTCAGTATATACTCCAGCAATATAGTTGATGAGTTCTAATACATGCATTGGGGAATGATTTATATAAAAATTATGGTCATACCTTCCTAGCAAAGCTTGTTTCTCATCTTCATTACAGACTTTTAAAAACTTGAAAACAGATATCACAGTTACCCCAAGTCTGCCCCTTTCCAAGTTAAACACGACTGCTTCTGTTAACTAATTCTAGGGGGAGTCTCTTCTTCATAGAGCTAAGTGTTAAAATTTCAATATGAATTGAAAATTCACCCTCCACACATACAAAAACCAGTTATTAAACTTTTATCAGCACACTCCCATAAACTTAATGTAATCTGTATATATCATCTCTGGATGCTTCCTCCTCTTAATGTCCTTCATAAATCATGGTGCTCAGAATTGAATACAGCACTCCTGCAGAGGTCAGGGTACAGTAGATTATCATCTCTCCATTGCTAGAAACCATTGCTTTTAATGTGGTGCCTGATTACATTAGCTTGTATTGACTACAACTTCACTCTTGACACATATTGAGCCGGAAGTGACAATTTGAGATCAACTCTTGTTTAAACATTACTATCCAATCTTGTGAAAGTGATTTTAGTCACTAAGTGTAAGATTTTGCATTTATTTCTCATGAAGTGTATTTTATTAGATTTCAGTCCAAATGTTGTAGACTATCAAGATCTTTTTGAATATTGATTATGTCATCCAGGGTGTTAGCATTCCCTCCCAGATCTGTCACTTGAAAGTTAGATGAACATACCCTTTTCATATAGGTTACTTTATCCAGTCACAGATAAAGAAAAATGTCAGCATAGAGTCAAGTAGTACTCTGGAAATCTCATGTCAAGTTGACAGCAAACCACTAACATCCACTCTCTGAATAATAACTAGAAGAAATAAACAGTAATTATTTGTGCATTAAGGTCTGAAAATTACTTTACACATGTGGTCACATTTGAACTTTAAATGATGAAGAAATTGAGACTAAGTGAGGTCAGGTGATTTGCCCAAGATCCATAGTTACTAAGAGTCTGAGGCAGAATTTGAAGTCTTCCTGACTTCAAGTCTAGCTCTTGATCCACTGGGCCATGTATTTGCCTTTGAATCCAGCTAACCAGTATCCTAAATCAATCTGATTCCATTTTCATCTACTTATATTCTTTCATATCCTCCAGAAAAATACTATGGGATATTTTGTCAAAAGTTTTGCTAAAGGCTAGACAAATTATTCCCATAGTGTTTCCATCTATTTCATTCTTACTCATCACTCCTCCTTCTACCACCCATAGTCAGGCAGAAACAGTCATACATGTCAAACCTTCACCTAGGAGGAGGTGAAGAGCAATTACATATTTTAATTTTCAAGTTTTCTAGTCTCAAAAGCCCCAGTTACTTCATGTGATTCTCAAAGGACATAGTCTTAATGTCCTTCAGTCTTTTCAAGATTTTTGTAGCTTCCATATGTATTATTCTTTAGGGCAAGATAATATTGCATTATATACAAATCCCTAAATTATCTTAGCCAATCCCCAATCACTGGGCAAATAGTTTTCAAGAAACATCTATTAAGTGTCTAGTGTCTAGTCCTTTTACTCCTTCTGTATTCATGAAATAAAAAAAATAAATAAAGCAACAACTAGAGGGAAAAAGTGTTTTGGATAGGACTATAGTATAATACCAATAGTTTATATTTATACAGAAGTTTGAAGTTTATAAGATACTATGTACTCAGCTTATATTATCTTCAGAACTACATTGTGAGAGTAGTTATATGGTATCTTGAAAAACCCAAAGTGAATTTCTCCATTCCCATAGCCTAACTATTATCCTTAATACAGAAATGATTGATTTTTAGGTAAAATGGTAAGTAGAGTTAACTCAGATCCTAGGAATTATTACTCAATTTATGCTCAAGAGGCATGTATTCTTATAGGCTTTTCAGTTTATAGCTGCCTAGAGAGCTGAGCATTTAGGAGAAGAGAGCTTAATGGGCACAGAAAGTGGTCATTCTAATTCCTGCTCTCTTATGCATGTCATCCTAACAAAACCATTCCTCAATTAGGAAGTGATTCAGGCAGGTATATGGGTATGAAATACATTATGGCTATCAAAATACATTATGGCTATTCTTTACTGACTAGCTCCAGATAGATTCCTTCCCAAAGAGCTACAGTTCTTGTGGGAGTGGGGGGAAATTACCTTTCCTCAAATATTTTCATCCAGGTGAAATCAGGTTAAATTGAGGAGGAATGACTGCTTGGAGTTCTTCAAATTGCAGCCTTATCATGGCTCTAATCATATCCTCTTGACCTCTGCAGCTTCCAGCTACCAAGGGAGTGGGTTACAGGCAATTTATTACAGGCAATTAATGAAGGTACAGTTATTCAGTTGATTATATGTGGAATCTGCTAGATAGAATATACCTTTTCTGACCTTGTCATTCTCTTATTTTAGATGCTTCAGTGATTTTCTGTTGCCTCTAACAAAAAATACAAAATTCTTTATTTGACATAGAAAGCCCATAGTTCCAACCTATATTTCTAATCTTATTTTCTATTATTTTCTCTTACATATTTCATTTTTGAAGGAAATGGACATATTTGTTATTTCCTACAAAGGACATTTCATTTCCCAAATTCTTCCCTTGGAAAGTCTGGAATGCTACTGTTCTGTACTTCCATCCTTTAGAATTTCTAGTGTCCTTCAAGACCAAATTCAAGTGCCACCTTTTTTTCATAATGCCCAATTGCTGGCGCCTACTTAATCTGTTATTTATAATGGATGTCTTTTATACTTATTTCCCATATCTTTGTTTATATGGCTTACCCTCAGTAGAATGTAAACTCCTCGAAGGCAGACTAGTCATGTATAGCTTTGTTTCCCTACCATCTAGCAGTGTTTCTGGGAATCAGTAATTCTCTTTTTAAAGTGTATTTTTATTTATCTTTATTAAGTATTTCCCAATTATGTTTTAACATTTATTTTAAAACAATTTGAGTTTCAAATTTTTTCTCTCTCTGGTGATCCTCCTTCCTTGAAAATTCAAACAATTTGATATTGATTATGCATATGAAGTCATGAAAAACATATTTGCATTTTAGACATTTTGCAAAATAAAATATACAGAGAACTTCTTATCAGTTTTATACACATATGTGTGTACATATATACATACATATATACATGTAGTATATATACATATATTACATTGCATATATACACATACATTACATAAACATATTTGCTGTGTGTATGTGTGTATGAACTCACACGTGTGTATGTGTGTATAAACACACACACCTATTTACAAACATACATATATTGCACTCTGACTTTAGAGTCTGTCACTTCTCTCTCCGAAGATAGATAGCATTTTTTATCATGGGGCATTTGGAACTGTCTTGAATCATTGTCTTGCTCAGAGTGACTAAGTTTTTTCACATCTGATCATCCTTAAAATGATGTCATTATTGTGTACAATGTTCTCCTGGTTCTCTTCCCTTCACTTTGTATGAGTTCATATAAATCTTCCTAATTTATTCTGAAATCATCCTGCTCATCACTTTTTATAGCACAATAGTATTTCATTACAATCATATGCAACAGCTTGCTCAGCCAATCCCCAATTGATAAGCATCTTTTTGATTTTTGAGTCTCTGCCACCACAAAAAAAGCTGCTATGTTTGTACAAATTATTCTTTTCCACTTTCCTTTAATATCTTTGGGAAACAGAACTAATAGTCATATAACTGGATCAAAGAGTATGCATAATTTTATAGCCCCATAAGCTTTTATTAAATTCTCATTAAGTTGAATCAAATTACCCATGACTCAGTTTGCTTGGCCAGACAATGGGGATATATGGTGGGATTTAGTTATTTTGAAAGAGTTAACAAAATTTATGTTTGGCTTCTGTTGTCTATTTGATCGCAATGAAGGTTGCTGATGGGTATTCCCATAACTTCTTGCTCTTTTGCCTCCACGTAGTGCTTTGTCTTCTGATTTCTGATTTCTGATTCATTTTCTGTTGAAGCAAATGCACCATTTCTCTTCCTCCTCCGTTCCTTTTCCCTTTTACACTGGAATTCTTATTGGGCATGCTCCATAGCAGGTAGCAGTTTTGCTCACTGCACTCTACAAGTCTATAAAGAAATGCAAATCTACATCCTAAGCTGCTTGGTATGCCAAATGCTGTAGAATAGAGGGCACACTCAGAGAAATCCAAATCCATTTTAGCTGCAGTGCTTTACTTCAAGCTGTCAAACAGATCCAGCCAAGAAGCTCTAGATGGAAAGTGCTGGTTTTGAATATTGGGTTGTGAAGGGAGGAAAAGGGAAAAAAACAATAACATCCGTTTAAAAAGAGAAAATATGAAATTTCTTATTTTATCCTGGGAATCCATGAATACACTTAAACAACAGATTCAAAACCTTGGAAGAATGGGTAAATCCCGTACTCTTTGTATAGTATTGCATATCCAATGTATTTATTGCTTTCCACTCATTCACTTTCCTATTTTCTATGAAAGATTGCCCTTCCCCCTTTTCTACTTCTACTTATTAAATTTATAATTGAACAGTTGACCTCTTCATCTCATACTCCGGAATATGGCCCCGGATAATAAGTATCTGCCTTTGTGCTCTTCATTACTTCCTCAAAGTGATTTAAATGCATCCTGCTTATGCTGAAATAAAAATGTGTCACTCACAATTGAGTTTGTCATTTTGCAAATGCAGTCTGAGTGGTATTCAATTTCAATTGGGGAAAAAAAAAAACACACCAAACATCCCTAGCTATTCTGGGTACAGAGATGCAGCTCACGCTCCCTTGTAACCATGGAGACCTACAGTAGCTTTAGGACGTTAACTCCTGTGCACCAGCCCAGAAGATATTAGGCTGTAGCACATCAGAGAAATGGCCTCCAGGTTTGGCCTCCAGAGGGGGAAGTGTTAGATGTCACACACTAGAGATCTTACAAATTCACACAGATCAAATTCAGACTTCAGCCTTGGAACTCAGTGTTAGCATTTCCTTGGGTTCAAAATTATATATTAACTCGAGGCGGAGGAAGGCTGGTCTGGCATAACTAACCATTCCTGAAATACTTGAAATATGTAAATGAGAAAGCAAAGGCATTTCACACCCCACCTGCCTCACCACCCCCAGAATTAAGATGTGCTTCAGTAAAATCATTATCTACAAAAAACAGACAAGCCTGCAATCTACTGCCACACGTCTGAAGCACCCGGCCTGATCCTAACGTCCATCTCCCCCAATCTCCCAATCCCTTCAATGACTGTTGTAAGCACATCTTTCAGTCTGCTGGACCGGATGCACAGAATGGGGTGAGCCAATGTTTTCCAAGGCTAGTCTACATTAAACAGGAAAAAATAAGTGAGTGAAATTGTGCCCCTGCTTCAGACCAATTTCTTCCCCTCCCAAATGAAGGGGCAATTGGATTGTAGGAGAGTAGTCACTTATTAGGCCTACCAGGCAAATGCCTGATTTTGATAATTTCTGTAAGGTGGGCTGCTCTGTGTAATAAATAGCACATTCTGTTCCTTTCTTTTACCACTTTTCTGTATTTTTAATAATTCTCATTTTGGAAACTTACAATCATAGTACGGGCTCATTTGTACAAGACAGGTAAGGGGCATAATGGATAAAGTGCTAGGTGTTTGAAATCAGGAAGGCCCCAGTTCAAATATTAAGTACTTCTTAGTTGTGTGATTGGACAAATCACTTAATTTTTTGTCTGCCTTTATTTCCTCATCTATTATAAATAATCTTAATACTGACCTCAAGGATTATTGTGAAGCTCAAATGATCTAACATTTGCTCTTAGCACCAGGCCAGGCATATTAATGGGTGCTACATAAATGCTAGATATTCTTGTTATGTTTACCTGGCAGATAAATATTAAACTAGTCTTATTTGTGTTTTTTCTTTGCTTTGTTTGCCAATAGGAATAATTAGCTATTTGTGTCATTTGCATTTTTTCCTTTTAAGATACCTTTCCATCAGTCCCACAATTCAATTCACCTAATATTTATTAAACCTACCAACTGTAAAGCCTTTTTCAGAGTTCCCATTCTCACAAATGGCAGAAAAAATATAAATCATCAAAGAATCCATCATTCTGGGAACAGTTCTGAGGATGAGTCCAGCAATAGACTCTGACTTTCAGAGGATCAAACCTGCTTGGTTCTGGCAGATTCCCCAGCAAAGTGTTGGCCATTAATGGATTAACTTTTTTCATAAACACCACCTGTCTCCATTATCTAGAATCTTCCTCTACATTTCTTGGAATCTTATTTGATTTCCCTCAAGACTCAGCACAAGCAACTCATGAGGTTTCTCGTTCTCCAAGATTTAGTGAACTATTTCCCACTGAAGTGAAGTTTTATTAACTTTGCAAACATATTATGTATACTTAATATGTGCATATTTTCTCTTCTGTTAGAATATAAGCCTCATATGGGAGGGATTGTTTTTTGTACTTCTGTTACTTGGACTTAGCATAGTGTCCAGCATATAGTGATACCTTAATACATGTTTGATGATTGTTTGATTGATTGATATTGAAACATGGAGAGTTTGCTCTCCATGTCAGTGGAGGGAGTGAGCATCTCAGGGATGTTATACAGCCTTGAAGTTTTGAAGTCAATATGTTGTGACCCCCATGAAAAATGTCTTCCAATTAAATCCCATTATTTCAAAATAATATTTGCTAATTTGTTTCTGGTAAAGAGGAAAGGGCAAAGTGAGAGAAGGGATTGTCTGGTTGAAAGGCAGAGATGATGAATGAAATATGTAACTTTTGAAAAGATGATATAATAGATCCAGAGTACTCCTGATTCGCTGACCCATAAATGAATAATAATAAAAAACTTTCTATTAGCTATGAAAAGGCAATCTCATAGCTCTTCTACTCATTAGATTAGAAATTTCTCTCTCTAATCTCAATTAGTTCTCTTCTTTTATCTTTACTCCCTATTTCTTAAAGGATCTCAGATGGGATAGGGAATGATAATATAACTAATGATCTAATAGTCAAAATTCACATAATCTGATCGAATAATTGCACATTCATATGCTTGTTAGAGCCCATCTATAAATGATGTGTCCTGGTTTCTTTCCAGTTCATGCATGCAGAAATCAATTTTTGAGTTTAAACTTTCTTTTCTAGTACAAATGTATGAATGCACATTGTGGAATAAAATGACTAACTCTTCTGTTCAATAAGGTTATGGTAGTACCAAGTTAAACTTGAAATACTCTAATGACAATCCATTTATAGAACTGACAATGCAATACCAATCATTTATGAAAAAGTCATTATGCTCTGTACAAAGTTGTGCATCTGCCCACTCATGTACTATTTATGAGGAGGAGACATTTTCTTTCTTTTGTAGCAGAGTCCAAATTTATTTTCAATATATATAGATAATGGGAGCGCAGTCATTACCACCACCAAAATGAAGCTTTCTTTTGTTAAATACTGATATCCTGCAGCTTTTCAGACTTCTTATTGTTCAGCGTGACGCAATTGATGCTGTCCAAATAATGAAAAATTTCCAATGAAGAAAAAAAAAAAGAAAACACTGAATTTGGTCAATGTGTTCATTATAATCTTCTGTTTATGAGAGGCAGGAAAAGTTTTCCAAGATGAACCTGGAAGGAAAATCTGAAAAAACAAAAGCAAAAAAACCAAACCAAAACAAAACAAAACAAAAAAACTGAGGCCTGAAAAAAGCATGAACTCATGGATGTTTCTATAAATTTGTATTAAAAATTAGATAGGATTTATCTTATGAGTTCAATGATCTGTTTAATGGCTCACATAGAGACCTATAAAGGACATCAATGAATTCTTAATGTGGGTGAGGTGGAGTCAAAAATATGAATAATGCCTGTCAGTTCTGGGGTGAACTTTTGTCATGACTGCCTACTGCTTCTCCTATGTGGATGGGAGCAACATTTTTGTGGGCTTTCCACAGAGGCTAAGCTAATCAAGGACAAGGATCTTTGCAGAAACTGCCATTTGAAATTGAGAATTGTAATTAGAAATTTTAGGAAGCATAAAGGATTCTGAACTATCTTTCAGAATTTAATGGAAATGAAAATCTATGTCTATTGAACTTACCATCAGTCCCTCTTTTTTGCTGATCCTGGTAGATAGTGTGAGAATGATTGGAACAAATTTGGTGCTATTCCCCTATAAGC